>NC_053122.1:27780084-27902584 GCF_010015445.1 Perca fluviatilis | reverse complement strand
GATCGGTGCAGTAATGAAAAAGCAACATCATGCAGCATGTAGGTTAATATACTTTATTCCAGAGTCTCCACTCACACACACATTTGAGCCGACATGCTGACTTCACACAGCGGCCCCCTCCTACGAGCCATGTCACGTAAAACCCAAACAGTCCAAATCGATAGTGATCTGTTGCTCTGCATCTTCCAGTGACGTGAAAAATATCGTCGTAGGCTGCCGCCAGCAACAATTTCCCCCAAATTGAAAGTCCCCGAGGCCCTTTAGGCACTGCTGTTATTTGGCCTCTGTTTTTCCCCTCATGGCCATCCATGAAGGATGAACCTCTCTATATATCATCTCTGTCTCTTCGGATAGAGCCCAAGCTCCATCACCATAGCAATGCACGTTTAGCCTACACCCCAAGAGACATAGTCATTCCACCGATGGCCTGAAAGAATGAGATTGTGTGCGTGTGGCAGCGGTTTTGAGCATTTACGCGTGTGTGTGTGTGTGTGTGTGTGTGTGTGTGTGTGTGTGTGTGTGTGTGTGTGTGTGTGTGTGTGTGTGTGTGTGTGTGTGTGTGTGTGTGTGTGTGGCCAGGACCCTATGTACCTTCTGGTGTTGCCTCCCATTTGTTGGTATGAATTATAGATCAGGGTTGCCAAGGGATTTATGATAAAGCTAAAGAGTCTCCCAGTCACACACCTGAGCCCTCTTCCTCTATTTTGAAGCACGTAGAACCCACTTTAATAACAACCAGTTTTGATGCCGGTTCCTAACGATACTTTTTTCGATACCATATGTTATAAAAATCCATTTCGACATCAACAAAAATCCATTAAAACACAAAGTGTTTATTTTCCAACTTAATTGGGAATCAAAACGGTTATCAAAATGTAAAAATTCTGGTAAAACTGCTCACTCAGAGTAACATTAATAAAGTTGCCTTGCCTTGCAAGCTCAGCCTGTCAGTCAGTCATCACCGTTGTGCCTACTTGTCTAGTATAGTGTAACGCCAACAGCACCGTGACCGCTTTCGGCTCGCCATTAATATCACATCTCAGCAAACGCTGTCTGCGTCAAACTGTAACCACACTTGAAACCACTGTATCGGCATCGCTGTGACTCACTGTGACTTCAACAAAACTACAGACAGTTTACTCCATCCGCACCTCTCCGTGTGTGTGTGTGTGTGTGTGTGTGTGTGTGTGTGTGTTTGTGTGTGTGTTTGTTTGTCGGTCGGAGCTCCGCTCTGTGTCAATATGCAGAGAGGACAGATAAGCTTGGGCTTACGCGCTCAGACGCTTTTGGAGCCGAAATTTGCCACCGAAAGATAAATAATTTTTCGATACTCATAGGATTGGAGTATATTTTTTTTGGTGCCATAACAGTATCGACGTTCGGTACCCAGCCCTAGGCGCAAGTCAAGATATTTCTTTCCCGTGACTCTTCAGGTACCCTGCTCTCCAGCTTCGCCCTAAATGTGTAATGCATGCAAATATCTTTCCATCCATCATGGCTTCTGTCTTTCCACTATCTCCTCCCTGTCCCCAACCCTCTCTCTCTCGTTTCTCCTCTTTCTTTAGCTCCCTGTCTCTGCCCCTCTTGTTCTCCGTTCCCCAGAGGCGCCCCTTTCTCCAAAGTGCGAGCCTCTGAGCCGTTTGCTCCTGTATTTCTTCATTACTTCACTCTCTCGTTCCTCTCCCTCGCCCTGTCTCTCCGAGGAGGGCTGCCGTGGGTTTTCATTACTTAACAAGTCAATCTTCATCACGCCGTCCTCTGTGCGCTCTCATTGGCTCAAACGTGTGCAGTCGCACATCCACGCATACAGGTGTACGCCGGCCTGCATCCTCCTATACTTATATAGTCTTAAAGGCAGGTACTGTATCTACACGCTGTATGTTCATGGCATTATTAGGTGCAGCCGAATTGGCAAACAATTTGTGAGAAAATGTCGGGTATTACGTGAGAAAAAGGAACCAACAGTGAGGTTTTTTTTTTTTTCCATCGAATGCAGTGAGACGTCACACTAGATAATATGCTAATGTGGAGCTTGTTGTCTTTTCCCAGTAAGTGATAGGTTGTAGTGGCAGGTTTACTTATCTGCAGTCCTCTCTATTGTGGCTGTGGACCCGTGGGAAGGTAAAGCTACCACACAGAATATCAAGTAAGGACACATGCATGTATACACTCCATCCCTTTTCTTTGCTCGCACAGACGCATCATCACGTAGGCCTCTTGTTGAATAAGGGAGTGGATTTCAAAGGCTGTATTATCATGCACATATGGCTTTGTGGCTGAGTTACCTGCATAACAGTGTCTTTGCATGTGAGTGCGGGTTTTGTTTGTGATTTTTGTGGGTCCTTATAAGCCTTTGTGAGTTCTTTTGACACCAACATTATTTTTCTCTTCTCTACCTTGCAATTACTGATGGAAGCAATCTTCTCAGTGTGACGGAGAGCCTGGGGTCTTGAGAATGTGAGGAGAGTGAACTCTGCTCCACACACACACACACACACACACACGCACACACACACACACACACACACACACACACACACACACACACACACAACACACACACACGCACATCAATTTTATGTCCCCTTGTTGAGTGCCTCTAGAGAAGAGACAGTCTGCAGCCAGCCAGTAGTTTACTCCTGAGACAGATTCTTGTTTAGCATTTAGATTGGCTTGATCAACCACCACTTAGCCAATCTGTGTGTGTGTGTGTGTGTGTGTGTGTGTGTGTGAGTGAGTGTGTGTGTCTCTGTGCACATCTGTATGCACATACCAAACTGTGTGTGCGCGCTCGTCTGTGGTACGTGTGCTTTAGTATGTGCACCGTTTGTGTGTCCGTTAATGCTTGTGTGTTGCTGCATGGATGTGTGGTTTTCTTGTATGTGCGCGCGCACACGTGTGCACGTGTGTGATGAGCCATGGCTAACCGCTCTTGGTGAACACCGCAGGCTTAGATCGCCAATGAGACTTAGAGAGGCAGTGAGCCAGGGTCACACAAAGTTACACATTAATCTTTTAGAAGGGACCCCACCACCACCACCACCATCACCACCACCACCACCACCACCACCACCATCACCATCACCACCATCACCACACTGCACCAGACGTTCCTCACACAACAATCCGTCAGCGTCATATCATTTTTCTCTAAAATCACATCTACGAATAAAACACATTTTTAATTGTTTTTTCTTCCTTTTTTTTAAAAATTTTTGCCGTAAAATTGGTTTGAGCGTTACGTTTCATATATGTGTAAGGCGAAACGAACGGTGATGCCTTGTTCTGTTCAATAATTTATAGGGGATTTCAGAAACACTCAGTCAGTCAAACTGTATTCAAGGCAAGAGGTCTGAAAAAGGTTAATGGGATATGGGATTCTGACAAAACACACACACACAAACAGGGTCAAACTGTATGTGTGTGTTTTGCGGGCTCGCTGGCTGTATGTTTTAAATGAAGACACACACATCATTTAAAATCAAATGTGTCACACACCATCTGCATGTTCTTTCCAAGCACACAATATACTTTACCCTTGTGGTGGGTCTCGTTTGGTGTGCATTGTGGGTGGCACTGCCTCTCACCTCTCTCTTACCCCGAGTTCAACCAGAGTTCACATTCTCCCCTACATCACATAATGTGTGTCGGGGAAGAGAGAGAGAGAGAGAGAGAGAGAGAGAGAGAGAGAGAGAGAGAGAGAGAGAGAGAGAGAGAGAGAGCGAAAGACACACACACACACACACACACAGCTCACCGCCTGGAGTCTCCCCAAAAGCCACTTATGTGCTCACAAAGTTATGATTGTGTGGAGAGGGACAATTAGTGTGTGTGTGTGTATGTCTGTTCACATGTGTATTTATGTCTTGCCCAAGTGTGCATGTGTGCATTTGTGACAGATGTCCAGCCTCTGATGACTTGGGGTTCTGTGATGTTGTTGCCCTCGAGCGTCTGCTTTATAGCCCGCCGTGACATTACGGTTTCAGCTCTATTTCCCGCTATTACACAGGTGAAGGATGTGTGGTGTTTGACAAACTACGTTACCTTCTTTTTCTCTACTACTACTACTACTACTACTACTACTACTACAGCATTCAACCTGTCAACTACATACTGTAGAAATCACCTGCACCCTCTCTTCCATTTCATGTAATGTTTTGCAACTGGGTAGATGTGAGAGCAGGGACGAAGGTGATCGCACTTTCTTGGCACAGCGACATACAGTAGAAAAGGTGAGGCTAATGTATGGCTAGGCAATATATCAATGTTATATCTGACATCGACATATTAGGCTAGGTATCATCCTAAATCTTGGATATCGTAATATTGTGATATGACGCAAGTGGTGTCTTTTCCCTGGTTTTAAAGGCTGCATTACAGTAAAGTGATGTCATTTTCTGAACTTACCAGACTGTTCTAGCTGTTTAATTATTATTTGCCTTGACTGACTTAGTCATTGTATCCACATTATTGGTGATTATTTATCAAAATTCCTTGTGGAAATATTAAGTGAAAGCACCAATAGTCAACCCTGCAATATCGCCACAATATCGGCATTGATGTATCTGGTCAAAAATATCGTGATATTTGATTTTCTCCATATAGCCCGGCCCTAGGATAATGCATTTACTCTGTGTGTATTTGGCTTAAATATTTCAGCCCAGAGGTGTTGTGCTGGTAATGGTGCCCCATGAGCAGCCTTTCTCTTTCTTTGGGAAAAACACACATAGCTGCAGTCACACAGACGCACACCTGTTGTGGTCTGTTGGTAGACAGACAGTGGGTGTTGATGTGTGCGTGATGGCAGCAGTGTGCCGACAGGACGGAAAGCTAAAGCAGATTTGACAGGCTGTCCTAGGCACTAACGCTACAAATGGCTGCCTGGATGGAAATATCTTCATCATCCCAAACAAATAGGCTGTCACTCGGCCCTCCGAAGCTTCTGTTGACTGAGTGCCATTTTATGCTCTCTCACTCTCTCTGTCTCCATCTCGTATGCACACACACTTTTTGTTGATGTCATCACTTCTTCTCTTTTCATTCTCCTTTTCTTTCCTGTGGAGCGAGAGCAAACCATTTTCTGTTTCCGAGTGTCTTTATAGTGTGTGTGTGTGTGTGTGTGTGTGTGTGTGGGAGATGAAAACTGAGGCTGATGCTTGGCCTTTGTTTGAAATATGAAACCGCTCTCAGCTGTATAATATTACAGCAATAGAACAGCAATCAGACGTTAATTGAATCTGGGTTATGACTTTTCTGTGTTCTCGCTCAGCTGAGTGTCTCTCCCCTTTTCTCCCTCCCTCCCTTCTCTCACTGACTCTCACTTTCTTATTTCTCCTGTATCCCTAAATAACCCACTTTGTTCTCCATACTGCCTGTCCATGATTCTTTCCCATGCACGTTATAATCCCTGTAGCAGGTAGCCGGTAGCCTGAAACCACCTCCCGCCCTCTCTTTCCTCTTGTTGTTAACTGATGCCACAGAATGCATCAGGATACCCCTTTCTGCTTCAGTTACACCATTCACGTCTCATTAAAAAGCCCTCTGGTGAAATGTCACCATCTTAACTACCCTTCGACATGGGACACTGGCTTTCAAATGTAGAAAAGTGATGTTCGTCTTTGTGCATGAAGTGAGCATGTGAGTGCTCTCATGCGTGTAACTGAATCTACACTGCCACTTTTTGTGTCGCTCTGTGACTGCATGCATATATATGTATGTATATATGTATATGTGTGTGTGTGTGTATATATGTATGTGTGTATATATATATATGTATGTATATATGTATATATATGTGTGTATATGTATACTGTATGTGTATATATACAGTATCTCACAAAAGTGAGTACACCCCTCACATTTTAGTAAATATTTCATTACATCTTTTAATGGGACAACACTGAAGAAATGACACTTTGCTACAATGTAAAGTATTAAGTGTACAGCTTGTATAACTCAAAATAACAACATACAGCCATTAATGTCTAAACCGCTGGCAACAAAAGTCAGTACACCCCTATGTTAAATTCCCATAGAGGCAGGCAGATGTTTATTTTTAAAGGCCAGTTATTTCATGGATCCAGGATACTATGCATCCTGATAAAGTTCCCTTGGCCTTTGGAATTAAAATAGCCCCCCCACATCATCACATAGCCTTCACTATACCTAGAGATTGGCATGGGGTACTTTCCATAAAATCATCTCTCAATACAAATCAAACCAGCTATTAGGTTAACTGAAATAAAACCATGCCAGTCTCTAGGTATGGAGATGTGCAAGTTTATGAACCCATGCTAAAGTTGACTAAATAGAGGAATAAAAAAATCATCTTTTGGAAATTGATCCTATATCAATATTATATCGACATCAACATATGAGGCTAGGTATCTGGCGAGGCTATATAGATTCCAAAGGCCAAGGGAACTTTATCAGGATGCATAGTATCCTGGATCCATGAAATAACTGGCGTTTAAAAATAAAACTCTGCCTGCCTCTATGGGAATTTAACATAGGGTTGTGTATACTTATGTCCCCTGTATTTTAAGGAAGAACATTTATTTATTTACCATACATTATTCATTCACAAAGAAAATTGGTGTTCTCAAAGGTTTGATTTTTCCAATTTTTTTTAAATTAAGGCATTGAGATCAATTTCCAAAAGATGATTTTTTTTGTATTCCTTTTTTTAGCCAACTTTAGCAGGGTTTCATAAACTTATGAGCACCACTGTAAATACTGTGAATCCACAGAGAAACGCACACGGCTCGTATTCAGAAACTGTGCCTTTAAACAAGCCGTCAGGACCTCTGTACGGTTGTGATGTCACAACTATACTATAGTATAGGTAGAAAGTGGCGCTACAGTGCCGTTACTTATAACGTATATTCAGACTGACAGTATGAGAATAATAATGTGTTTTAACATTAAAGCATGTACAAATGTTCTAATCCAAGTATAAACCTGAAAGTGAGCATAATAAGGGTAAAATCAGGGGTAGGCTTAAGGTTAAATGCTGCTGTAGGGGAATTAATGCATTCATGGAGTATCCTCACAAGCATAGTAATACTACTTACTACTTGTGTGTGCGCGTGTGCGTGGGTGCGCTTCCCCTCCTTCATGAAATGGGAGACTATCTTTCCAGCCTGACCTTTCCCTTAATTGCTTGGTTTGGATTCTGTCTCTGCTCATTTCAGGAACAGCGGTCTCCCTGAAATGACTGCTGACTCCCAATTGTCTCTGGCAAAACCTCACTTTACCTGTCGCTAGTGACAACACACAGACCCACATTCCAAAGCGCACACATTTAAGCAGAGGTGCCAAGACAGACACACACACACACACACATATGCATCAGCTGTTACCAGGGAAACCAGAAAATTAAGCAATTTGCTCTTCACTGTCACACAAGGTCGTGTCTCTCTCTCTCTCTCTCTCTCTCTCTCTCTCTCTCTCTCTCTCTCTCTCACTATATATATAAAAAGTACACACAGCACATGGCGGTGTATTTGCAGGGTTTGATGTCGCCTTTCTGTCCGACTGGTCAGAGACATTTTCTATATGGTATCCTGTTTCTTAAACCATACTTCTTATCTGCCTTGATGTGTCACACACATCTGTCTCTGTGCCGCCTCTGTTGGACATGGACTTCTCTACAGTTCAAAAACAGCTAAGATAAGATAAGCTGTATTGATCCCATGCAGAGAAACTGAACAGTGGTGGTCCACCTATTGAAGGCATCTCATGGCCAACAAAGGTGCACTTTTATAAAGGAATAGTTCACCATGTTTGGAAACACGCTTCCTTGATCCCATCATCTAATAAAGTGAGTCTGAAACTACCACTCCTCTCTTTTAGCCCACACAGCAGCCAGCCAGTCACTAACCATCTTCCTCTTTATTAACCCTATTAGCATGTAGCATGCTGCCTCTGGCTCCTGGCACTGCTGCCAACATCCAAGCAGTAGCTCCCCCCAGCAATCTGGGTTGCCGACTGATTAGGAGGTTCATCTGAGATTATGGGCATTAATCACAGATGTAGTCTCTGCCAAAAAATCGTAGTCTCTTTTCTATCAACGATGTCTCATGAGCATAGATGACTCACTCCTGGCTGAAATAAATGCAATACATTTAATCCTATCCTATCAGTACGTTGCAATCTGAATGAATTAGTTGTCAGTTTTTGATGTGGAACGGAAATCTAAATAAAGAAATTTGACCTCGCTTGAATGAGAGTCCGCTGGTAGTCTGAGCAGAATGTGGTCTCAAAGAGTTACAATGCACTGACTTGGGTATATTGTCTGGGCTTTGGTTCACTGCCCTAAATGAGCATTTCAGCACTGCCAACTTACCTGGGTTGTGTTCACTATCTCGCCTCTCCCTCTCCCTCGTTCTCTGTCTGGCTGACAGTCTAATTGTCATGTGGGCAGCCTCTGCCGCATGGATTTAGTGTCGCGCTTGCCTTAATTTAATTGAAAAGCTGCGGAAAGGAAGGAGGGAGGTAAAAGAGGGGAGGGGATGAAAAACAGATAAATAAAAAAGTGGAACCAATCTTTGTTGGGTGCGCTGGGCGGTAAAATGGCTGTGCGCGGTGAATAATGCATGGGGGAGATGGATAGGTCTGCGTGGTTTGAGCCCAGGACTGCTGGGCGCTTCATTACCGAGGTGTTTGTATGCTGATGCTGTGATGCCAGCTCCATCGCTCTGTGAGAGGGAAGTGGCTGCAGAGGTGGCACCTCCCTAAGCTATCTCATATTTTGTCATTCAGTTTCTCTTTAAAGCTCTGTCTCCCTCTCTCTTCTCTCTCTATTTCAACGCTTACACCACGAACACACTCTTTCCATTAATCTAGTCTGTCTATCTGTGTGTGTCTGTGTCTGTGTGTGTGTGTGTGTGTCTAGCTTCTGGCTCCAGTGTACCGCACACTGACCTTGTGACTTGTAAGCTTTGTTGTATAGACCATAGACTGTTGTATAGAGTAGGGCTTTGACTTTTGCCCAAAAATCATATTCAAAGTTCATTTGTTTATTAATATTTATATTCAAATACTGTATATTTGAATATTTATTAATAATATTTTGACCATTAAATGCCTTCAGTAAGACTTATATTGGTATCAAACTTCGTATATGTTCTGTCCACCAGAGGGCAGTGTATCAGTCAATGTCAGTAGGCAGCCAATGATGTTTTCAGAAGAAAAACACACTGCCATGACTGTTTTAAAAAAATTAAAAGTCACACCCTGGATTGAACACAAACAGTATGCTCTCGACAGGAAGTTCGGAGATGTCACCGTAGCCTACGTAAGTGGTCTGATGTTTATACTTTTGCGCTGGTGTGTGCGTCGAGCCGGCGTGTGTGTGTGTGTGTGTTTGTTTGTGTGTAATAGAGTGAGAGAGTAACGGTGATTACCGGTAGCTTCAGAGTGAGTAGCGACTCTAGAGTCATAGTGAGAGAAACAAAATGTCTCCCCTGTGTTTTCTGACCACGGTGAGACATCTGTAGCAGGAAAAGTGAACCCTCTCCTTGATTTCATGTTGTTTATGGAGAAGGAGAACCAGGAAATGAGTCGGGGGGGGGGGATGCAACGCTACCAAGCCACGGCCGAGCGAGAGTTACATTTTGAAATGCGTGGAAAAAGCCTAGGAATCTGAATTGAAAACGTCTACAAGCAAACACATTTACAAAAAATAATGCCCATAACAGGTTCAAATATCAAGGGCTGCCTAATATTCGTTAGAATATCAATATTTTTTTTAAATATTCGAATTATATTCAAATAACGAAGTTCGGAGTCAAAGCCCTAGTAACAGAGTAATAGAGTAACTGAGGAACTTTTCTCGTTGCTTTACTTTAATTGTCCAAAATGGTGAAAGTTCTTCACACAATTAGTTTATCTAAATATGACCTATATTGAATTGCCTTCTGATACTGTATATAGACATGGCTAATGTTAGGATTTTGGCCTATTGCAGATACAGTATCTCACAAAAGTCAGTACAACCCTATGTTAAATTCCCATAGAGGCAGGCAGATGTTTATTTTTAAAGGCCAGTTATTTCATGGATCCAGGATATTATGCATCCTGATAAAGTTCCCTTGGCCTTTGGAATTAAAATAGCCCCCCCACATCATCACATAGCCTTCACCATACCTAGAGATTGGCATGGGGTACTTTCCATAAAACCATCTCTCAATGCAAATCTAGCTATTAGGCTAACTGAAATAAAACCATGCCAGTCTCTAGGTATGGTGAAGGCTATGTGATGATGTGGGGCTATTGCGCATGTGCGAGTACAGAAGAAGAAGAAGAAAAGAGGTCTCACTCTGTAGCTAAAACAGAGACCAGGTGAAAAGAGGATCTGCAGCAGTGAGACAGAGCTGTGCAGTACAACAAAAATATGGTGTTTTTTGAAAATTAAACCATGTAAACCTATTCTGGTACAACCTTAAAATACAATTATGAACCTGAAAATGAGCATAATATGGGCCCTTTAATGTTGAAACACAAATGTCAGCCAAACTATCGTAATCATATTTGAAAAACATTCAAATATCGATATCCGTAACATCCTCAGGAATCTCCTTTCAGTTGGGCTTTAATTTATAGTAAACTATTAAGATTGCAGAGGTAGTCATGTTCTATGTGGATTATTTCTGTTTCTAATAATGTGACTGCTAAATCTCAGAAGGAGTTGCTGCGCGTGTTAGTCAGACAAACAAAATAAACAACCCATAAAGCACCCCCTCTGGAGATTTCTGCATTTGAAGATGGCATAATAACAGGAGTGGGGAGAGTGTCTGTTGTTGTTGTTGTTGTTTGAAGGATCTCCCACCTTTTTTGCTTTGCATACATGAAAGGAAATACCAAAGAGCTAAATGCAAATTTAGGGTAGAATGTCACTTTACCGCGAACTCACGAGACGCGTTGCTATTAATTATCTTGTGTGCCGGGTCGGTTTACGTAGCTGTCAATAGCAGAACCAAACAAGAAGTTGAATTTCTTAAATAAATATCAGTAAGTAAATTCCGTCCTGAAGCTCTTTCATGTTATGTCTGTTTATGTCGGCGCAGCATGTCTCGGGAAGGCCAGGCCTATGGCACGCCACCAGCATCCTGAAAATGTATTCCATTTCATTATATTCAACCTCGCAGCCTGCTCTCATCAGTGGATCAGGAGTGTGCCGTCTCGCAGGCACACCGAGATATAATTACTTTCTAACGCACGAAGAGCAGAGCAAGAGAGAGAGAGAGAGCGGCAAAGAGACAGAGAGAGGATGAAGGAATGAACAATGGAGTTTAATTATGCTTTATGGCAACAATTATAGAATGAAAACAGAAAGTCAATAGGCAGAAACATTGTCTCATTTTCTGTGTTGGGGTGGACTGGGTTTTGCACAGGGCCTGAGGCAAACCCAAACAACAAACAGTTTGAGAGGAAACAAAGGACGCAGGGAGAATATGCCCGATCATATTTATTAGAGAAAGGGAGGAGCTGGTGCAACTCCAAATCCCCCGTGATTCCCCCCTCCCCAATCTCATATTTCCTCACGCAAACCCGATGCACTACTTCACTAATTGCGACCTTTGCAAGGAATTAGGAGACTGTAATGGATCCCACTTGTACTCTCTCCACCTTGATAATTGGAGATGTATGGTTTGGCTCCCGCTCTGTTTGTAGGGCCGCGACGAGAAGGCGCTGGAATTCGAGGCTCAGCCTGACCTTTTGTTTTCTATCACTTACTCACGGAGCATCAGCGGAGATTAGCAGTCAGATTATCATGCCTCACCGGCAGCAATGCGCGCGCGCACACACACTCACACACACACATACATACATACATACATACACACACGCACACACGTTAAACCATCGTACGCTTACGTGCAGACAAACACACACTCAATCAAGAACAGATTAATTAAAGGGAACAGTCTAATTAGTGTCATTAAGGAAGGAATAATAGAAAGGCTTTTACATAGGGAGAAAGAAACGGAGGCAAGCTCAATGTCTACACACACATGCTTACATACCCCCCCCCCCCAAGAAAAAACAAAAAACAAATCACATGGAACACAACTAGCTGTAAGAAGGAATAGTGT
Source organism: Perca fluviatilis (assembly GCF_010015445.1). Classification (NCBI taxonomy): domain Eukaryota; kingdom Metazoa; phylum Chordata; class Actinopteri; order Perciformes; family Percidae; genus Perca; species Perca fluviatilis. The sequence goes on along the minus strand of NC_053122.1, from coordinate 27,890,486 downwards.
ATCAATTTGTTTGGGAAGTTTTAATGGTGTTGAATCAATATTTCACTGTTGGAACACACCACGCGGAACCCAATATGCCTCCTTTTTCACTCTTCGTGTGTGTGATCATGTCTTTTCAAGTTAGAAAAGAGCCGGCAAAAGTGGACGCAGCTGAGTTGCCATGAGCAACAAGCCCTCACGGTAACCCGGAGTTACTCAATCGCCCAAAAATGCCTTGGGGTGGACTGTTGAACAAAGGAGCCAATCAGTAATTGGTTTGTAGCAAAAAAACCTCTGACCACCCTCCTTTTTTTCTTTTCCACTTATACTTGCGCTCACACAGGCAGGCACAGAACAAATCAGAACCCCAACCTTGCGCGCGCACACACACACAAACACAAACCTGATTTTATGCTAGGGGCTGCATAAAAATGAATCGAGGGTGACAATGTTATGCCGAGTGGAGCCCTGTGCATCCTATTTTCATCATTTACCTTAGGCTAAATGGATTTGGAACACTGTTGGATGGCTCACCTCTCACACTGATTTGCCTGCTTAAATGTGAAAAATGGTACATTTCCAAATTCAACCTCATGTTCTTTCCTTCCCCTCCCCCCCTCACTCGCCTCTGCTAAAGTACTCCCTGCTAGTGACTCAAGGACTCTTTGAAAAAAAGTGAAGTGGACCAAAAAAAAAATTGCAGAGGTATTACCGCTACAGTAGTATGCTTTCACACTGATAGAAGTGGCATGCATGTACGTACAGTATTGTACTTTGCACGCGGATTGGTGGAAAAATGAACTGCTACTACAGAAAGTAAAGGAATACATTTTGGTCAACTTTCAAGTCTTTTTTTGATTTCGTGTAATCGTGTGGATGTTAAAGCGTTGGTTCACCCACACGACCAAAAGCGTTTCTTCTCATTCACCCCTTAGCGCTTTAAAGCCACACAGATTGTTTTGGTTTTGAAATATATCTGTAGACATTTTTACCATGTAAACACAAGCCAGACCCACATCAAGATGTTGGGTCTGGGAACTCACCATTGGCGGGGCTCAGTCCGAGGGGCGGGATGAACGGTTGTCTTTCAAATTCTCTCTGCACGCAATAGGATAGAGATACAACCAACCAGAGCAACGCTAGTTGATAGATTCAACTTTTGCCGTATCCGGTCCGCAAAACTCCGAACACATTTTTTAAGAATGACTTCAGTGCCGTTCTTTTTTCCTCCCAAGTATTCCAGAGTCGCGGCCAAAGCCGATTCGAAAGACCGCTGTTCCCAGCAGCAGCCATAAGCCTTCCCACTGACTCTATACACAATGTGATTGGCCCGGCCAGAGTTTGGGTTTTCCAGCTCGCAAGCCAACGGGAGAGTTGCTAGACTGACCCTGGCTGCAAATCACATGTGTTGCCGCTAGGGTGCGTCTAGATTTCTAGGCTATAGATTCCTGCCCTCTGCCCCATGTCGTGGAGCTGGATGTCATTTCAGTCTGTGGTGCCCTGTGTCTAGCGTCAGTCTCTGGGTCTCCCCGTTAAAGTCACTTTACTGTGATCAGGTTTCATTGGGACTACTTTCTTCAGAACTCTATATGAAGACTGTTGACAGTGCGTATGTACATTTCACAGATAGGCGGGAACGGGTCGAATTTTGAAATGCAATGTTTCAATGCTGTGAGTAGTCCGGTCTGATTAACTATCAGATTTGTCTGATTATCTACTATGAGAGGTACTATCAGATGCCAAATTTTTATTTATTTTTTTCAATACACAAGTTTTTAGATCTCTGGACAGTAATCATGACGGCCGTCATTTTTGTCTTTCGTTGGTTACATAACTGATTATTTAAAAGCAAGTGCTCTTGACTCCACATCCTCACCAGCTTCTTTCTCTCTCTCTTCCATTGTCCTTTGCCCTCACTCTTTACCCTTTCTCCCTTGTCCTTACTCTCCCCTCTCTCTCTCTCTCTCTCTCTCTCTCTCTCTCTCTGTCTCTGTCTCCACATCTCCCTCTCCTTCAGTCCCTACTGATGGCAACATGTTTATCCATTATTGATATTCTGACTGGGCTAACTTCCCGCCCCCCTGTCGCCCCACTTTCCTCCAGCCTGCCCTACTTCACCAGAGCCCTCACGAGACACACTCACACACATACTGTAGATGCATAAGTTTGTGTGTGTGTGTGTGTGTGTGTGTGTGTGTGTGTTTTCAAGTCCGTGAGACAGAAAGAGAGAGAGAGAGAGAGAGAGAGAGAGAGAGAGAGAGAGAGACTGAGTAAGAGTCCACACACAGCAAGAGGGGAGTTTCTATATTTAGATTTGTATTCATATAAGAGACTGTTCCCAGCATCCAACTGTACATACACCAGGCTCAGCAACACATTACAGTCTCTGTTCAGCTCTGTGGCACCGTGTGTAGCGTTTCCACGCGCTTTTAAACCAGCCTTTGCTGGGTTTTAATTTGCTCCCACTTTCCTCACAATTTTTTTTTTAAATGAAATGAAAGTGTTGTTCATAAAAATGTCCTTGGTTTGACTTTTTTCCTTTTTTAAAGCTGTTGGAACGTCAAGTCTTTCTACTTCTCTAGTTTGCTGTATCCCAGCCAATTAGCATACGCTGCGTTCTTTTTCTATTACAGCTGAATCCCCTCGCGCCTCGTGTGCGTGCGTGTATGCACTGTATGTGGTGCTCGGGGGGGGGCAAAACACGCACATATAAACACGTGTGTGTGCACACGCAAAAGTGCACGCAGACACTGCACGGGCACGTGGCTGACTCATGAGCGTGCACGCACACACTCGCGCGCAGTTTGAGAGCTTTGATAAGGCAGACTGTGCAGTGTATTAGTGTGTGATCCTTTTTTTGAAGGGAAAACATGAAAACGTTTGTTGTGCTTGGAGCAAAGGTTTGTTTGGTGCTGTCGCTCCACGGAGCCCTCGCAGCGGTAGGCTGTTTTGAAGAAATTATCAAATAAGATTTCTCATCTGCTACTTTCCTTCACCACCAGATTGGCTTTTAAGCCCTGTTGAATCCTCTTCCACTTTGTTATTTACATAGTTTTTGTGCTGGCATGTGGGAATGTGTTCATTTGTCTCTGCCTTTCTCCTTGAATGACCCCCCCCTGCCCCTCCACACGTGTGTTTGTGCGTGCATGTGTTGCAGAATATGTTCATTTGTCCTATCTACACGTCTGCGCGCTCATGTTCTGTGCCAGTGGTTAATTCAGGTTGATATGTGCACATGCAGACATGTGTCCATGTGAGTGTGTGAGTGTGTGTGTGGTGTTGACTTTTAATTGTTCTGTGCTTCTGAGAGTGTGTGTTCAGTTTAGTCCACAGCAATTGATCTGGAGAATAATGGTTGGTGGAGAGTCCCAGGTCTCCAGAACCACTGTCTGAAACTCCTTGTAATTACCTCTGGGACCACTGGCAAAGATGAAGGGAGAGAGAGAGAGAGAGAGAGAGAGAGAGAGAGAAACAGATTAAATTGATAGAGACATACCAATAACATGGGAGCAAACTCAAGTACACAATGTGTTGGGCTTAGGGCTGCACGATATGACCTAAAATCAAAATTCACGGTTAATTGCACATTTTACCTCGATAACGATAAATGAACGATAATTTAATTTTTTTGTGATTCTACGACGGATACTGCAGGTTTTTTTTTAATTTTTTTTGTATAAAGTTTTAACCCTTGTGTTGTCCTCCTTCTGTTTTGTCTGTAAATTATATATTATCACCCCATTCTGTGTTAGGCCTACATCTTCTTAGCCAACCATATTTCCAACCTGTTACCACTAGTGTTACACTTATTTCTGGAATTCATGGTCAATAAACCTCATTAATATTAACTTATACCAACTTTCTGAGTTGCGCGCCTGTGTGTGTGCATGTCGGCCCATCCCGCATTTGGCGACTTCCGAGTGTTAATTTTGGACCCTGCACACGCAATAGAATGCTTTTAAGGATAATGTAGTTTTTGTGCTTCCTGCTGAAACAACCCATGGATCACCACAGTTCACGTTTAACAAGGTCCTTGTGTGACAAGAAAAGCTCAAAAATAGTTTCTGGTATTAAAGATGAACAGACTAACGACAATTAGCTGTTGATTATGCACCAGAATCACACAAAACAAAAACAGTAAATGGTTAAACTACAGAGTGGTTGCAATGTAAAAAAAAAACGAACGAACGAACTGTAATTCTGTATTTTCTATTGGAATTTTACATGTTATTCCTAAAAATCTAAATGTATCTTCTTTTACTTAGAAATTGAAAAGAATTACTCCTAAATATGTGTGTCTGTAAAGGGGCCACATGTTGCACAGGCAGCCTATCATTCTGTTGATGCCATAGAAGTTGGATCTGCAGGCTTTTTCTTAAGTTGCAAAGCTGTTAGCAGAGCAGCCCAGACTGTGTGTGCGTGCGTGTGTGTGCGTGTGCGTGGTGATACAATCAACAGGGGACACGCTCGTGGAGAGCAGAGGCCAGACACAAACACACATGCTTCCCAAATTATCAGCGCTAACAAGTACAAGGCTGCAGTGAGCTCCCAGCAGAGCCGCAACTGAAAATCGTTTACGGCCATTGTTACTTCTTTGTCTGCCTGCATGTGTCCTCATGCTGCAGCACAACACAAATCTGAGCGGATTCACACCTAATAGATAAAGGAGATTGTATTCATATATACCTGTACACATGGACGTGCATTCACAAGTACACACACATTCACCTGCAAGCATTGGGAGATGAACTTCACCAGTAACTCCAGCAGCACAGCAAATGGCTTTGTGTCGTTTTTAAGGTATCCTCATTTCTCTTTCTCTCTCGTTCCATATCCACAAAAAGATTACATCAGAAAGAGCGTGCAGATGAAACCGGGGGAGCACGAGAGCAGGGGAATAAGGGATGGAGAAAGCGACGGCGCCGAAATGAAAACAGGAGATTACTGATCAACGGGTAACACAGGATGGATATTTGATTCAGCCTTTTGTGAGGTTGTCTTATCTGAAAAACACATAACGCTGTTATGTTGGTGTGTTAAGAACATGCAGGGCTGGGGCTCAACGCAGGCGCAAAGGATTATTGTTAGATGGAACATAAAAGCAGGCAATTCTCGGGGTTACTCTGCCACGGGAGAGGCTCTATTGGTGGTATCATGGTGAAATTGCATTTCATCCAACAGAGATATCAGTTAGCCGTTTTTTGTTCCCGTTTGAATAAAAGAAAGCCTTTTGGGTGTTTGAGTCACTTAACGCTGAATCGTCTAAACTACTAGATTGTTGGCTGGCGCTTCACACTTTAAATCGATTGTGTGTGATGGGAGAAATATTCAGAAATTCACAAAATAAACTAACTAAAAAACCACTATACGGTTTTAGTGGGAGTGTACAGCACTATAAGCAGTGTTTATATTGCGTTGGCGGGGTAAGGATTATGTCCTTGTACTGGAGATCATCAGTAAGCAGTGGTGCATGTCCGGTGGCTGATAACGTTTTAAACATTGATGCGACTTTGAAAAATAACGCATTACGAGTTTATTGGCTTTGAGAGGTGAATGCTGGCAGGTGTGTATGTGTGTACACACACACACACACACACACACCCCCTAGACATCCCTGTCTTTGTAATTGCTCCTCTCATTGCCCAGAGGCAGCGTGAGCTGGCATATAGGCTATATAATAAAGCATATTATCCTGGCTGGTAATGCATTTTTCTGCCTCCTCCAGCCTGATGACAGCTGGAATTGAGCTCTGCGTGTTGCAAAAGGTGATCCCCGCTAAATTCCTCCAGGCAGCTTGGAGCTCTGTGTCACAGTGCTGACCTTCTCCTGACAACTGGCATAATGAGTTTTGCAATAGCAACGTCTTCCATGAATGAGCAAGGTTGCTGTTTAGGTTTTACATTGATGTCCAATACGGTACATCCGAAACGGGGATTTCAAACCAGTTTCAGGAGATATTGACATTGTGCAGCTTCTGTGGTCCAGAGTCTGATATCCGAAACTCCATTTCTCTAGCTACCTTATTTTCACAACTTAAAAGTTAAAGCTATAGGGCCCTATTTTAACGATCTAAGCGCACGGCGTGAAGCGCTTGGCGCAGGTGTGTTTAGGGCTTGTCCAAATCCACTTTCGCTAGTTTGACGGTGGAAAAAGAGTCCGTGTGCTGGGCGCATGGTTCAAAAGGGTTGTGCTTAGTGTCTTGATTCATTTATAGGTGTGTTTTGGGCGTAACATGCAATAAACCAATCAGGGCGTCATCTCCCATTCCATTTAAAAGCCAGGCGTGTTTGGACCTTTGCGCTTTGCTATTATGATGGCACATTTGCACAGTAATATTTAAATTTGTAATCTTTAGCATGTGTGTGTGTGTGTGTGTGTGTGTGTGTGCGTGTGCGTGTGTAACAAGCATAGTGTGCGCTCTGTGCGTAGGCCTAGGCGCATTTTACTAATTTGCTGTTAAAATAATGAAATGCTACGCTATTGACTTTAGACAAGGTTTTTGTTGGTCAATGGTGCAATCACTTCCCGCTGCCTCAAGATAGCAATACGCCAAGAATGCACCTGAACACACCTCCCTGTAAGACCAGCACGCCCATGGGCGCACAGATGCGTCGGTCTTAAACTAGTATAGACACTTGCGTAAGGTGCAAGATAGGGCCCATAGCCCATGTAGTTTCTGTCGCCCCCCCATGAGGAATTCTAAGTAATGACAACAACACTGTCGGCGACCGTCCAAAAATAGATCATTATTTAGATAGAGTAATTGAAACCGCAATGATTCCTTCTCCTAATACGTTACAAAACCCATAACGAACCTGTTCAAGAGCAGTAAGGAGACATCCGTGTCTGACCTTAGTGCCTTTTCTTTTTTTTCAGCGCTCTCCAACTAGGAAAAGCCACACCAAAGGTTATCCGTATTTGTCTTCACCGTCGATCACTTTCTTTTTTTCGATTTTAGTCCTTCTGCTGAACGTGTAGGTCTTTTCTCACTGACTGAAACATTTCGTGGACATATCTTTGGGTTTTCAGCCGTGCGTTGACCTGCTGCAGCAGTCCTCTTCGTCTCCAAAGCTGAAGGTTGCGGTTGTCCTTTCTCAGCCGTGACGTAAAAAGGCATCACTCGAGCCGCTGCGCGCCAAAGTCGCCCGACTACACCGTTTTCTAAACATAGCCATACTGAGAACTACAGAGAGAGTTTTGTGGAGCTGATGTAGCAACTCATTTGGCAACGGCTTGAATGTAACGCATGTTTATTACAGTTTTTTTTCCCAATTGCTGAAACACAATTTTGCAAACTAGGCTGGTTTTATCATAAACACAATTCACAAAACCACACACCCAAACTGCAAAATACCTTGTATATCCTGCAACATGAAGCACTGCAACCATAACTACATATAGCATTATCAAAATCAAACTTTTGCACCAAATGGCACACACTTCCTTCATATTACCAGATGTTTGTCTAACCAACTACACACTGCTGTGCATAATGGAAAACACTCAGTATGCTTTGTCATAATACTAAAATAGTTCAAATTGTAGAAAATTCTTCAGATTGTTCACATGCACAGAAATATTTGCAGATACACACACATGCTGTTGTAACATCTATTTATTTTATTTTTCACCAAACAAGTCAGTGCAACATATGTACAGCAGATATATTTACATTGGACTGAACAAAAATATGCTCACAAAAAACAGTAAACTGAAAAAGAGAACTGCAGAAAAAATGTGCTGAAAAATATATATGTATAAATAAAAGAGGCATCATAGTGCTTACTTCCTGATTGAAGTGGTAACAATTACTATGTCTCCTTTTTTTAAAACTCTACACACATGAAGCATTAACATCAAATGGCAAACACTTTTTTTCATAATAATACATTTTTGCATATACCACGTACACACTGTTGTTCAAAATCTAAAGCTCTTTTGTCTTTCATAGGCTTATATCTACATTTACAATGTTCTAGAGAGAAAGTCATCTACTGAGAGTGGTTGAAAAGTGCACTGTAAAAAACAATATTATGTTACAGTAAAACAGAAAATATTTATTGGGCAAAACATTACATTTGTAAGAGTAGCACAGTGTTATACAGTGTGTATATAGTGGTGGAAGTTTTCCGTAAAAAGCAGCAGAGTTTAGTAAATATCAATGATCTTAATGAAAACGAATAAAAGACTGTTTGAGAATTATACCAAAGTCTGGTCTTTGTCATTTATTTACATTTGCAAATGCAGAGAAAACAGTTTCACAAGTACCACGGCACATCTGAAAGGGTCTTCTAACCTAAAGTCTAAACATCCACACATCATATAGTGAAAATCTCTGTTAAGCCACCCCTCTAAATGTATATTCTAGCATGGCCATAGTTGATCACCTTCCCCTCTGCTCCTGTTCTTTTCATTAGCCTAAACAAAAGTTTATCTCAGGAGACAGAAACCTACGTCACTGTCGTAAACAGTCATCGGCCTTCTCCACTTCTATCTAAGCAAAAAGACAACAATGTGAGGAGCTTCAGGCTAGTAAAACTAAATAACTCTACTAGGCTATAGTTGAAGGATGTAGCTGTTCCCCTCTCTGGTGCTTTAAAAGTCTACAGGAAGGAGCAGGATTTTGTGGAGGTTTAAAACAATCTTTAAACAAATGGTTAATATCATTAAACAAATGGTTAAAAATTTGCCACCACAATATATATATATATATATATATATATATATATATATATATATACATACATACATACATACATACATACATACATACATACAGTAGCATGAAAAAAACGTAATATGTAAACCAAAGGTATCAGTTTTAGAATAAAGAATATGTGTGTGTGTGTGCGTGTATTTGTGCGTGCTTGTGTGTCGGGGTGGGGTTATTGTATGCACTTTGTGCAAAACAAAGTCTGATTGATTTGTAATGCTGAAATAGTCATTAGATAGTTGCATGCAGTATGGACGCTACTGTAAAGCTACTCAAGATGGGCTTCTCTCATTGGTCAATCCGTGGTTGATCACATGATGAATAAGTGTGGCCCTGATCTCATCAGAGATGGCTCTCCTTCTTCCTCTTCTTCCCTCCTCCTCCTCCTCGTTGTTGTCCCCTGTCTCTCCATCCTACTCCCCTTGCTCTCTGTCTGTTGTTGGCATCCATTGTTCAAAACAGGTAATCTGACCTTTGACCTATGTATAGGCCTATACTAAAGCAGTGATTGGTTAGTGTTCAGTTATGACATAATGTGTTTACACATGTGAGGAGTGTGTGACCTGGTAAATAAGTGTAGCATTTTGATGGGTTGTGTTTAGAAAAGGAAAGCAAGTCACTTCCTTGAGAATTGTGTGTAATGTTTTGAAAAAAGTGTTTTATGCAATTGGAAACTGAGTGAAAGGCTGAGAAATAGCTTATGGTTTTGGAGATTTGCTGTGTAGTTTTGCACTTTGAGTTTCAAAAATCGTGTGACATGAAAAGATTTTGTGTGTAAGCAGTTGGAAATAACTGCAATCATTGAGGTGTTTGGCCAGGTGGCATATACGGTATATTGGCCAATTAGCTCCTGTAGTGTCATTTTGAATGACAAACGTGTGACTTTATGTCAGATTGTTGTGTCTTATGCAGAGAACCGTGTTCAGTGCATTTAAAAAGTGCCATTTTGAATTGCTAAAATGTGTGTAAAGCAGAAAACGTGTTTAGACTTTTGGAGACTTGAGAAGAGGTTTTGCTCTCTGTGTGTCAGTTCAAATAATTGTGCTATGCGTGCCATTTTAATGTGTTAGCAATTGGGGAAAAAACTGTAATATAAAATGTACCGCACTATAGCTTTTAAAAGAGATCAAGCACTTTTTTTTTATTGCACAGTGGAGCATTTTTTGTTACTTCACTGATTACTGCTGATGACATATAAACGCAGACAGCAGCAGCCAGAAGAACAGCAATGTGTAAAGTAATGTGTCCCACTTTCTCCTCTGATCTAATTGCTAGATCAGAATCAGCGGCAGTCCACCTGTCAAGTTGTAAAGGGAGCAGTAAATCAAGTTTTCCTGCCACTCACTCTGAGATCACCTGTATTCCCACCAAACAGCTGTGTTTTGACACAATACAATATTTTGCCAGTGAAGAAAAATGCGGCACTTTGGCAACTCTTTGATCTGAGTGAGGCAGACTGTCAGCTGTGCCAGGTTGAGGAGTTTGGTAGTGTTACAACTGTGAGACAGGTGAAGCCAACCAGAGACAGCTGATAAAGTCACAAATAAAGTAACAGTGCATTCACTAGCTCTTGTAGAAAAAGAATAAAACAATATTGTCATATAGGATTTGTACATTTTCGGCTTTTGTAGCCTCCAGTGGCAGTATAAAAAAAGGACGACTTTTGGGGTTAGTGGTCTTATATTGAATTGCATTATTTTATACAGGTGCACCTAATAAACTAGTAACTTATAGGGCTCTATCTTGCACCCGGCGCATCGCAGCGCAAAGCCCGACACAAGTGTCTTTGCTAGTTTAAGACCGACGCAGTTGTCAATTTCCCGTCCAGCGCCCGCGTCGTTTAAATAGCAAATGCACTTGCGCCCATCTGTGCGCCCATGGGCGTGCTGGTCTCACAGGGAGGTGTGTTCAGGTGAATTCTTGGCATATTGCTATCTTGAGGCGGCGGGGAGTGATCGCGCCATTGACCAATAAAAGCCTGGTCTAATCTCAATAGCGTAGCATTTCATTCAGTTATTTTAACAGCAAATTAAGTCAAATGTGCCTAGGCTTATGCACGATGCGCGCACACTATGCTTGTTACACACACACGGGAGCGCAGCAGCACACAAACATGCAAAAATATTACAAATGTAAATATTACGGTGCAAATCCGCCATCATAATAGCAATGCACCAAGGTCCAAATGCGCCTGGCTTTTAAAGGGAATGCAAGATGACACTCTGATTGGTTTATTGCATGCTACGCCCAAAACACACCTATGAATTAATGAAGACACTAAGTACAACCCTTTTGAACCATGCGCCCGACGCCCGGACCCTATTTTCCGCCGTCACACTAGCAAAAGTGGATTTGGACACACCCTAAACACACCTGCGCCATTCGCTTCACGCCGCGCGGCTTAGATCGTTAACATAGCGCCCATAGTCTTGGTCCGTTGATGAGTTAGTTTTAGTCACATTTAAGTCTACTGATAGTTTAGTCAACCAAAACTTTTACATTTGAGTCTAGATTTCATCATTTACGATGTATTCTTGTCATTCATTTGCAGTCGCAGCGATTGCTCTTGTTTAAATATTCCTTTAGACTTTGATTTATTTATTTTATAAAATGACTTTAAATATTAATTGATTTAGGTGCCTGCATGTTTTGTGATTTGTCTCAGCTGTGTTATTGCTACATTCAAATTGTTCAGGCTGTTAACATGAACCATTTGTACGTACTGTGAAAAAGTAATGCACTGTAATTCATATGTATTCCACCTATTTATTACTGTATGCAGCCCAATGACTGCGGATGTATAAGAGGAGGTCGGGGAGGATGGGTGGGTCATGCGTTTGTGTCCCGAAGAAGTTAAGGGGAAAACACAAGACTTTCACCCAGGAAACAGGTGGTCATGTCCCGGGAGTACTACTTAAGGGGACCTGTGTTTTTAACCCAAACCAAAAAAGAATTCTGTCATTTTGGTGCCTAAACTTCCAGTAACTGTTGTCACAGCATGACCGTTACTTTTTGTCGGCTAAACTCAACTGCAACGGCCTCTTAAACGACCGGGGCCTCACGGGGCCCTGTACTGTGCTCACCTTTTGTCGGCTGAAACGACCAGGCCTTCACGGTGCTCTCTAGCCTGCTCACCTTTTGTCGGCTAAACTTAACTGCAACGTCCACTTAAATAATGTCCCCTCACTGACCACTGCACCTGGCTCACAGAAACCGTTTCTCGCCTACATTTTTACTGTTGTCACGTGACCGGCTGGTGCTCGCCGCAATGTTGTAGGAATGCGTTGAATGTTTGGAGGAATTGATTCATTTTGTCTATAAATCTGTTACTTTTATCCTCCCTTGAACCGGTACCTTTTGATAACTTCACTGACGATGCTGCCTTAGTAGCCTGTCTCCGCCCTCCTACGTACTTCCGCTCAATTTTCATTTTCCTTCAGTGCTCCGTCTAGGTTTGCGGTATAGTCTTGGGTTTTCTCCGGCCAAATCTTTACCGGTCCAATCAGTGAACAGAGGGAGTGGCTGAGAACGACGACGTTGAGGCCGTGCGCTAGTTTGAGTCGTAGTTCCGTAATGGCAGCTGAGAAAGATGCGAGCGAAGCCATTCGGTCCGTTGTGGCAACGCTGCTGAATTTCCAGAAGTTAAAGCCCGAGCAAGAACAAGTCTTTGCTGAGTTTTGTTGGTGACCATGATGTTGTGGCCCTCCTCCCCACGGAGTTCAGGAACAGTTTGTTGTTGTTAGACTGGTCCTATCAGACAGTACTCAGGAGGGCGGAGCCAGGCTACCAGAGTGGCTCTGGGCAGATCCAATAGTTTTAAACTTCAACAGAGTACCCGCCTTCAAGGAAGTTAACACTTGTCAATGGAGAGTGGCCAGACTCTCTGTACAAATGAAATGTACCAGAGTCTGTCAGGACCAGGCTAGCCTATTAGTGCATCTACATCTGAAGAAGAGATAGCAAAGTGCTCGGTAATATTTAGCTGTCCATGAATGCAAAATGAACAATCTGTATTCATTTGCTACTATAAAGTATCCCTATGATACTTCCTACAGGTGGTTGTGATTGCTGACAGTTTGTTTTAGATGTGGGGTCTGCTATTTCAAGTAAACTCCTGCATCTCAAATAGTAAAAGGATGTTAGTTATTGCAATGGGAAGATGGTAATACACAAGATAGGGACGAGCGTGGAAAAAAAAAAACACATTTTAAAAAGAAGTGTGGCTGATACCATGGCTGTTAAAAATTTGTTTAGCAGGTGTGGAGGTGTCTGTGTGAGCTGAAGTTGTGTGTGAGCAAACTGATACTTGTGTTTAAGTGTATGTGGCATATTTTCAGTGTGTACAATAGAAAAGTCTCGGGGGTTTGCAAAGGGAGATGGAAGCGAGAGAGAGAGACAGTGTGTGTGAGAGAGAGAGAGAGAGAGAGAGAGCAGGGGTTATTTAATGATCAGAGCAGCGTAATTACCTCCCAGTGAGGTTCAGCCTTTTAGACGGATGATTATTCAAGGGGAGAAATCTCATTTGCATCTTGTACAGTAATATGTAAAAGTGTTCACTCTACACTAAATTAAATTGCCACATTGATTTTTTCTCTCCTCGCTAAAAGTACTTCTCTGTTCTTTTCCAGCAGAATTATGGTTTTACATGCACATGAACTTATCCGTGAGTGTAAAAGATAAGATAGTGTCTCTATGTCCTGCTGTTCTCTGCTGTTCGGTATCCAGTCATGTCTCCGGGCTTTTGGCTCGTAGATCATTAACAAGGTGTTAGACATTATACACTGCACTCTATAAAAAAAAAAAAAAAAAGGGGGCGGCTGTGAAAAGAGAGAGAACCTATTTCACATCCTCCCTGCAGCTCCCTAAACAAGGCAGGGAGCATTACTGTGAACGAACATTTGCTTGGCGTAATTATCCAAGCATTGGCAACACTTAAATCTTCACGTCCGCCTCTCTTCAGTCTCCTTTTTTTTTCCTGCCATGCAAAAATGGCACAGTTTCCATAATAGCCACAAACACCTCCACCTGCACACACCAACCCTTGGCAAAGCACAGGGCTGGCCATCAGCACCTTTTCAGAGTATGAAATCAAGGGCCCTGCCTTCATTCACAGCATCTCCAATTACAGTGGGAGAGAAATAGCACGGAGAGTGAGTGTAATGGCAGCAATCTGAGCTGTGCGGGGGAGTGGAGGAGTGCACCTGACTGAGCCCATGTCACATTTGCTGCTGTACCACCTGAGGACAAGCGGAGAGATGGAGGAAACCAAGAAAAAAAAAGAGAGATTTAGAAGGAAAGCTACAAGAAGTAAAACAATATGTTGGATTGTGGGGATACGGTAAGAGTGAGGGACTGAAGGTGGAGAACAGAGAGAGGCGTGGTGAGATTAGATGAGAAAAAAAAAAAAAGAAAGAGACGGTGATTGACAGAGAGCCATCTGTTGATCTTCATGCTTATTTGTGTTGCTTTGAGTCTCCCCCGCCCCTCCCAACGAGTCCCTCACGTGGCTGACCGGGGGTCAGCTGTGACTGATAGCCTGCGCTCCTGTTTTCGGCTGACAGATGGGCGCAGGGACCGACTCTAGTGCAGCCTGAAAACGGATTCTCCATGCCTCTGTGTGCTGCCACAGCCATTTCACCCAGCTGTCAGTCACAGACAGCACGGTTGACGTTATCAGTTGTACCCCGCTTAACTGTGGAGGTCTGCTCAGAGAGGCTGCTGGGTAGGAGCCAGACAGGGTGGAAAGGGGAGGGGACAGAGAAGATGGAGGCATGGAGGAAATTGATGGAAGCAGAAAATAAGAAGGTAAAAACGGAATCTGCAAAGGTTAAAAAAACAACAAAAAAAAAAACATGCAGGCATAAAGCGATGAATTAAAAAGAAAAGGAAGGACAGCTATGGCACGCTGGAAATGAGTGCAGAGTAATTAAAATGACATCAGATGGAGGGGCCACTAACATCGTCTCCTCCTGTGGGTGTGCACATAATGAAGACGGCATCCAAGGCCCTTTGGCTCCGCACCAAGAGCAGAGAGGCTAAAGATGAAGTACAACGAGAGAATCAATTCTCTCCTCCCTCCTCCCCCTCTTCCACTCAGGGAGAGATTTACAGGCCCAAGTTATGACAGAACACAATAACGACAGCCATATTTTACTCCTGCAGTCTGACAACAGCATCGGCAGCCAATCAAATCTACCACAGAACAAAGTTGTTATCTCTTCTGCGTGTGTGTGTGCGTGTGTGTGTGTGTGTGTGTGTGTGTGTGTTGGAGGGGGGTGTTGAAACTCTCCTGTCATCGCTAAATGTGATTGTGCCACATTGAGTCGATCCGCTCAATTTATTGGCGTCGGAGATAAGGGATTCTGAGCACAGTGACATAGACTTTTTATGGGGAACGCATTAGAAACATAAACAGCCATAAAAGAAACCCGTTTCAATCACTCAGAGATGAATTGCGTGGAAACGTGATCGGGAAACACTGTATGCTCTTAAAAGTTCACCCAAGTCCTAAAGAGGGGCCAAGGGAGTTGGAGAAAGAAAGAAATAGGAGAGAGAAAGAAAATGAGGGATACTTAAAGCCCGGGCAGCCACGGCCGGCAGAATGATGAGGAAATAAAGAACGAGAAGAGGAGACGCAGAAAAAGAAAAGAAAGAAGGCAACCAGAGAGTTACTTAAAGCTGGATGAAAGCGTGCATGGATCAATAGATATGGATGCGAATAGGGCGAGTTTTAAATAAGGCTCCTGCTTGTGTTTCACAGAGAAACTCAAAACTCTACAGATCGATACCCAGCTCGTCTCTCTGGCCTGTGTCCTGTGCAGCCTGTAGCCAGCGGTTCCTCTTGTACGGCACGGTCTGTGTGTCTGTGCGTCTCTGTTCACAGCACTTGAACCACCCCCCCCCCCACCCCTCTAACAGCCTTTCAAACAAGTCTCCCTCAGCGTCTACACCACCTTTGCTCGATAACTGCTTGTTTATCCATTTTCCCGACAACGTAACCACCCTCCGTATCACTGCCAAGTAACAATGTGCTATGTTTCCATTTAAGTAAATGCTAGCTCTGCTACTCTCTATTTGCAATTTGATAGAACAATAGCGATACAGATAGGGATATAGCCTATAAACAATGTCAGACACATTTCACATTTGCATTTTGAACATCTGGTACAGGTTGGAACTTTTCCTGGAAGAACATTTTATTTATTAAACAGAAGAAATCCCCAGTTCACTCAAGGAACTTTGAAATAAATTGTGTGTGTGTGTGTGTGTGTGTGTGTGTGTGTGTGTGTGTGTGTGTGTGTGTGTGTGTGTGTGTGTGTGTGTGTGTGCGCGCGCGCGCAGAGCTGGAGGTGACTAGCTGGCTTAGCACAAAGACCGTTTCTCAAGAAATACAACACGTAACTCCCCCTATTAGCATAAATTGTCGTTTTTACATTTTTGTTAGTGTATGGAATAAACCGATGAGATCTGTGTTTATTAGTAACTTTAGAGGTGATGTTAGGCAGATGTTTGGACTTTGAAGAGAGCCAGGCTCGCTGCTGATTCAGCTAAACTAAGCGCCTCCCAGATCTTCACACAGACTTGGGATAGAGTGGCATCGATCTCCTCCTCTACCTCTAAGATAGAAGGCAAATAAATGTATATCCGCAAAACATGAACCATCTCTTTGCACTTTGTAAAAAGTAAATACGAATACGAAAAACTTTGTTGTCCACAGATGTGAACATTTTTCCCTTTTTGAATTACAAGCTCTTTTGTCTTACTGGCATTCATTTCTAAGAAGCTAGTTTGACACCAGTCTTGTAGGGTGTAACCCACGCTGTAAAAGGGCAACCAAGGCCATATCGTCACGTATTTAAGTGATCTAAAATGATTCATGGTTAAAGACATCGCTGTACTAAGGACACTATCTAATCGCCAAATGGTCTCTGGGAAATGCCACAGCAATGGAAAAAAACGCCACGAAAGAGCACAAGACTTGCCACAAGCCAATTATAAACACACTATACAGGCTTACGTAATATATTTTGCCGATAAAGGTAACTAAATGCTAAATAATACTTGTGTACTGTACACTCACACTAATGCATTTGTGTATAGACACACACAAAAACACTTTTCATCAATAACTGAGTCCTCGACAGCCCTGGCGACGTCTGTTATTGAGACACAGTGAGACTTCCAATGGTTGGTCTGAACTAAGACTGCGTCACTGGCTCACAACAGCCTCTGGACAAGTGTGTGTGTGTGTGTGTGTGTGTGTGTGTGTGTGTGTGTGTGTGTGTGTGTGTCTGCGTGCGTGCATGCGTTTGTCAATATGCAGTTAATGCTACATTACAGCTTTGTTTGACCAGAGGGCTTTTAAATTTAGTCTGGTGTATGGGTGTCTGGATTTTCATAAACACAGGGGTGTGTGTGTGTGTGTGTGTGTGTGTGTGTGTGTGTGTTTATAAAATGCTTCAATACCCTATTAAAGAAACAATCAATTGATTCCTATGTTATTACTCAAATGTAAATCAGATGGAGAAAGAGACTGTATTTCATGGACAAAGAAGTTTGTGTTTTTCAGTTCATACATGTATCGCTGACTGTGAGCACGTGGATGTCAGGCTATCCCTCTGCTCCCATCCCTCCCCCTTTGTTTTTCTCATTAGTAAAAGCGGACCTTCTTTCGTCATTATGCTGTGATGGCCGGTCCCCACTGCGCAAATGTCACCAGAGTCCTCTCCCTGTGTCACCTCTGTCTGCTCCCTGCTGTCCCCTCTGACACCTCGGGGACCTGCCCGCCTTTTCTTCTGACAACCCTGGTGATTACACTCACACTCAGGCACGTGCACTCACACAGACGGCTACACTGGATTGCACATGTGTACGCACGCACGCACGCACACACGCACACACACACACACACACAAACATCCACAGGCATAGACACACAAATTATCATAATCAATTACATCTATTGTAAGATGCAGCATTTTGTGCTGCTAGATATACACCGTATTAAATACACTCTATTCCTTACTATGTGATAACAAAAAGAATATATAGTAGACAGTATTGTGTCTTAAATCTGAGCTCCCTTGGACACCCATTACCTATTCATTTGTAACTCTGCATTACAGTACCTCTGACATTGTTAAGATCTCAATAAGCACATGATTCAGTCTGAAACACTGCTGCTTTTCACACAAATGTTGCTTCCCATTCTTACGGCTGTATCACCAGAGGAGCCATACTAGCTCCATTAGTTACATTGTATAGACTTGCAATGTGATTTAGATGCTGCCCTTGCATATGTGATGGCATTATCTTTAACAATGTAGAGCAGACACTTGCATTGTAACCAGTTTGAGTGCTGTATGCTATCGGCATGGATTGGTAAATGCCAAACCACTCAAACATGTGGTGGTTTGCATTAGCTGTTGCCACAGTTGCAGTAATAATCATACTGGTAGCTTGTTTGGATGTAAAAGAAAATGCGGGGATAAAATGTTGTAAGTGGGGCTCTCAAAATGAATGTGATAATAACTAGGTAGCGCAAATTCCTTTTAACGTTTTTGAAGCGAGATTAATGCAACCGGGTTCTGTGATTTGGGCCTCACAAAGCGACGCGGCAGTAACGTTGTGGACAGCCGTCAAGTGCTCAGTGATAACGTCCAGGGGATCGCCAAACACGCCAGTGAAGCGCTAACCTGACTCCGCCAGATGGATTGCTTCGCATTTGCTCGGCATATCCATCTGGGAACTTTCTGTTGGAGAACTTTTGGGAAGGGGCAGAAATACTGGTTAGCTGATTGGATAAACCATCTGTCTATCACCACCTATGTTGGTGATAGACGGGCCATATCAACCAATCAGATCAAACTCTTGCCGAAACCAGTCGGGAGAAGAGCAAAAACATCTTTTCCTCCGAGAAAAGCCTCCAGTGCCGTTTTTTTGCTCTTCTTTCAATGAAGGAATACTTTCTAATTTGGATAAAACTTGCGCGATAGCTACGCTCATCTCATCCATGTTGTTTAGACTGAACACTGAAACTGTCCCTTCTCGTTGGGTCACACCTAAACCCGCCTCAAAACCAACGCTGATTGGTCGGTCGCTTGGCGAACGGCTCCAAATGTTCTGCGAGTGGAAAACTGGAGCTCGCGAGATCAGGACGGTCTCACGAGGCTAGTGAAGCGCATCTCAAGGTCTGATCTACGAGGAGAACCCGCACTATGCTGAAGGTGTTCTGGAGAACATGATCTGTGATGCCGTCCCCTAACGCCGAGCACGCCAAAATGGAAGACTTTGACCGCCATGGACGTGGCGCAAGCTCTGAAGACGTGGGGCAGCACCCTGTGCGACTTCGGAGGTTAAACCTGATCCTGAATCACAAATTAAAGGCCCTTGTAAGAGCCACACACTTAATCTAACGAGAGACTTCCCGTTTTGAGTAACAGGCTTTATTACTTAGATTTGTAGCTAAATCAATGATCAATACAAAGCAGCTAAAGGACCCCCCTCCCCCTGTTCGGACAGACCTGCCCCCACTACAAAAAATAAATCCTTTCCTAAATCTAGTCTTTTGAGTGGCAAGTTGAGTTTCAAAGCCCTTCCAGATGGTTCTCTCCACAGTACTTACATTATTTTCTTGTACTGTCGATGTGAACGGAGTTACCACCGGAGTAGTCGAGTCTCAAATACCACAAAAAATATCCCTTTTAATGTACATTTAGAACAGATGTTTTAATGGATTGACAGTCCTACTGTAGTTGTAAGTAATTAAAGAGTACAAGTAAAGCAATGGAAGAAAGACTGAGTAATAAGGAGCACTAACACTGAAACACCACTCAACTGTGGACCCTAAAGTTACAGTAAGAAGAATTAGTAGTATGTAGGCCTGCACGATTCGGGGAAAAATATGAATCATGATTTTGAAGCTTAGAATTTGTACCACGATTCTCTGCCACAATATTTTTCTCACAAAGTGTAATGTTTATTGCACACATGAACCATGACAAAACGAAACAAGTTGGCAGTACCAAACCTAGATTATACATATTTTTTTGGCACCTATAGCACATTGCACATCACCACAAGCCTGTAAACATAGAGGCTTCAATGGATAAAGACAATAAAGTACATACTGGCCGTTTAAGTACAGTAGGCTACCAAAAATAGTGACACATAACTAGGGTTGGGTACCGAAACGCTTCCGACATAAACGGTAGTAACGAGACCGAATCAGAACGAAAATTTTGGTTCCTCATTTCGGTGCCTGACCTTTTTTTTTCGGAAGCATCGCTGCACAGGACGCTACGTTACCGTTAGCTGGTAGCTGGAGTAAACACAATGGTTAAAACGCTGACAGCTTACGTTAAGCCAGTGGTTCTCAACCTTTTTGGGACCAGCGCCCCCCCTATCCATTATCCAGGTCCCTTACCACCCCCCCCACCCCCCCATCAAATAAGATGTAGGCTAATTGGCCTGAATATTAATGATGAGGTTCTATTATTGTTACGATAATTATCATTGTTATTAGTCCTATTATTGTTGTTACAATTATCAAAAAAATCATATCATTGAATGAAAAATGTTCGACAGCTAAGTTCTTACAGTAGACTTATTAAAGATAAATGATGTTAACGTTTAATATAGACTATAAAGTTCACGATGTTCGACAGCTAAGTTCTTACAGTAGACTTATTAAAGATAAATGATGTTAACGTTTAATATAGACTATAAAGTTCACGATGTTCGACAGCTAAGTTCTTACAGTAGACTTATTAAAGATAAATAATGTTAACGTTTAATATAGACTATAAAGTTCACGATGTTTGACAGCTAAGTTCTTACAGTAGACTTATTAAAGATAAATGATGTAAACGTTTAATATAGACTATAAAGTTCACGACAAGACCGATTCATAATGCTGCAGTACAGAGTTTATATAAGATGATACTCTGACGTCCCGTTCCCATGAAGGCAGCATGGAGCTGCACCACACAAAGCCTACAGAAACACTAAAGAGAAGAAGAGTTAGGATCCTGCGTCTCGTCCAGTCGCAGTGCTGTAAACTGGCAGCTTTTAATGTTGCAGACCACGGTTATTTTACAAGTAGTTTAAAGTGTAAACTTGTATTGTTGTGAACCTTTGGTGTAAACTCGCCTTAAAAGAAATGCCCCCCAGAGGCACCTCAACACCCCTCCTTTCCACAATATTGCTTCCAGCGCCCCCCAAACATCTTCTGAACGCCCCTTGGGGGGCTGTACCACCCCCGTTGAGAAAAACTGCGTTAAGCGGTGTAAAGTGTGACTGGATTTCCCTGTAGAGGATTCCAACACCGGGACGTAACAGTCCGCAGCTGCCGACGTCGGAAAACTTGAAACTCGCCTCGCCAGCCTCGTGGTGCATTCAAAGTTATTGTAAAATACCCTTTTCCCATCTGGTGCTTTTTTTTGTCGTTTACCAGCAATTTACTGGTGAAATAAGTTATTGCTATAAGTTATTGTTATAAGTTAGTATTACTTTTTGAATAAATCAACTTTTTTTAATTTTGACCATTTTGTGCTCCTTTTTTATATTTTATTATTTATAAATATATTATATATATTTCGGTTCAGGCACCGGCACCGTTTTAAAAGTATCGTTTTAGCACCGGTATCGGAAAAAACCCAAACGATACCCAACCCTACATATAACACATTGAACTAAATATGGCCCTGATACAGGCTCCATCTGAACTCCTTGAACATGTCTTTACATGTTTTTTTGTTTGTTTTTTTTAAACAATACTTTATTAAGTTTTTCACATATAGAAAACATACAGCAATACAAATAATGTATTAAGTATGCAATACAACAAAACAATCGAAAGATGCAAAACAAATTAAATAATTGTACAAATTAAACTAAGTAATAACAATAAATAAATAAATAAATAACTGAAAAAGCAGCAGTAATGGTGATCTTTAAGTTAGTGTGACATTCTCATCCTCCAAAAATTCCAAAAAAGGTTTCCACACTTTAATGAACTGTTTTCTTTTCCCTCTAACAATATAGTCTTTCCAGCGCAAGGTATGTTGCAATCTCCTTCAACCACAACTTTACAGAGGGCAACTGTATATTTTTCCAGAAAAGAGCGATCAGTCTTCTAGCTTGAAGAAGCCCAAAATCAATCAACACTGACTGTGTAGAATTGACGACCACATTTTCAGGGTATATACCCAGGATACAAAGTTTCGCTTGCAGGGGAACATTCTTAGCTACTATCTGGGAAATGGCCCTCATCACACTCTGCCAAAATACAGTGCCTTGCGAAAGTATTCGGCCCCCTTGAACGTTTCGACCTTTTGCCACATTTCAGGCCTCAAACATAAAGATATAAAACTGTAATTTTTTGTGAAGAATCAACAACAAGTGGGTCCCAATTATGAAGTGGAACGAAATTCATTGGCTATTTCAAACTTTTTTAACAAATAAAAAACTGAAAAAGTGGGCGTGCAAAATTATTCAGCCCCTTTACTTTCAGTGCAGCAAACTCTCTCCAGAAGTTCAGTGAGGATCTCTGAATGATCCAATGTTGACCTAAATGACTAATGATGATAAATAGAATCCAGCTGTGTGTAATCACGTCTCCGTATAAATGCACCTGCTCTGTGATAGTCTCAGAGGTCCGTGTAAAGCGCAGAGAGCATCATGAAGAACAAGGAACACACCAGGCAGGTCCGAGATACTGTTGTGGAGAAGTTTAAAGCCGGATTTGGATACAAAAAGATTTCCCAAGCTTTAAACATCCCAAGGAGCACTGTGCAAGCGATAAGATTGAAATGGAAGGAGTATCAGACCACTGCAAATCTACGAAGACCCGGCCGTCCCTCTAAACTTTCAGCTCGTACAATGAGTAGACTGATCAGAGATGCAGTCAAGAGGCCCATGATCACTCTGGATGAACTGCAGAGATCTACAGCTGAGGTGGGACTCTGTCCATAGGACAACAATCAGTCGTATACTGCACAAATCTGGCCTTTATGGAAGAGTGGCAAGAAGAAAGCCATTTCTTAAAGATATCCATATAAAGTGTCGTTTAAAGTTTGCCAAAAGCCACCTGGGAGACACACCAAACATGTGGAAGAAGGTGCTGTGGTCAGATGAAACCAAAATCGAACTTTTTGGCAACAATGCAAAACGTTATGTTTGGCGTAAAAGCAACACAGCTCATCACCCTGAACACACCATCCCCACTGTCAAACATGGTGGTGGCAGCATCATGGTTTGGGCCTGCTTTTCCTCAGCAGGGACAGGGAAGATGGTTAAAATTGATGGGAAGATGGATGGAGCCAAATACAGGACCATTCTGGAAGAAAACCTGATGGAGTCTGCAAAAGACCTGAGACTGGGACGGAGATTTGTCTTCCAACAAGACAATGATCCAAAACATAAAGCAAAATCTACAATGGAATGGTTCACAAATAAACATATCCAAGTGTTAGAATGGCCAAGTCAAAGTCCAGACCTGAATCCAATCGAGAATCTGTGGAAAGAACTGAAAACTGCTGTTCACAAACGCTCTCCATCCAACCTCACTGAGCTCGAGCTGTTTTGCAAGGAGGAATGGGCAAAAATGTCAGTCTCTCGATGTGCAAAACTGATAGAGACATACCGCAAGCGACTTACAGCTGTAATCGCAGCAAAAGGTGGCGCTACAGTATTAACTTAAGGGGGCTGAATAATTTTGCACGCCCAATATTTCAGTTTTTTATTTGTTTAAAAGGTTTGAAATATCCAATAAATTTCGTTCCACTTCATGATTGTGTCCCACTTGTTGTTGATTCTTCACAAAAAATTACAGTTTTATATCTTTATGTTTGAAGCCTGAAATGTGGCAAAAGGTCGAAAAGTTCAAGGGGGCCGAATACTTTCGCAAGGCACTGTAGTTGTACTTTGGAACATTCCCAAACACAGTGGAACAGTGTCCCTTTTTCCTCTAAACACTTACAACAAATATCTGGAATATTAGGATAGATTTTATTCAGCTTTACTGGGATGATATAAGTTCGCATTAGCCATTTATACTGGAGCAATTTCAATCTTATATTAATTGCATTATGCTGTGCCTTTAAGCATGCCACTTCCCATTCTTCTTCAGGTATATTCTCTCCAATATCAACTTTCCATGCTTCTAATCTGTCTTTGGATGATTCCTTTTCATAAAATACCAAAGTCCCATAAAACAAAGATACTAGTATGATTGTAATGATTAGGTTTTCAAGATTTGTCAAAGGTGGCTCAGACATTAGATCTTTATTTATTGATAAAATAAAATGTTTCAGTTGTAAATTTTGTAAGCTTTTTTGGTATACTCCTTACATATTTGCTCAAAGGCAGAGATGGGAAGTAACGAAGTACAAATACTTCATTATAGTATAAAAGTAGCCTTGCGAATGAATACCATTTTTTATGAAAAGCTGCCTGGACCACACAAATCTAACTAGAGTGGTAGCTGAGAAACTTCCGTGGACTCTTTTTATGCCATTGTCTACATTTTAAATGAATGTCTGCCAATAGGCCTAAAACATGACACATATGATTATTGTGACAGAGACTGTGACTCCAGGTTAATAAGATTCAGACTGAGCAGTAAGATAGAATTCACAGATCCAGTTTCTCTTTTTTAATCTTCCCCTTAACATTTAAAGGAATCTACATGTGTGTGTGTGTGTGTGTGTGTGTGTGTGTGTGTGTGTGTGTGTGTGTGTGTGTGTGTGTGTGTGTGTGTGTGTGTGTGCTCAAATATGGCTTCTGGAATGAAAATAAAGGATTCAATATGAATTACTAAACAGACAACAAACAAACATCCATACTACTAGTGCTAACGTTACCGCCATCAAGCCACAATGATTTGCCGCACATGAATGTCGCCGAATCTGTCGAGTCGTTGCGTCAAGTGCAACGTACAGTATATTGCCATCCAATTAGATCCAATTAGATTGAATTCGGTATTGATGACGCGAAAAATAATAAGGGTAGCTCCAGTGATGAAGTAACGAAGTACAAATACTTTGTTACTGTACTCAAGTACATTTTTCAGATATTTTTACTTTACTATTTATTTTTGTGGCGACTTTTTACTTTTACTCCTTACATTTTAACAAGAATATCGGTACTTTCTACTCCTTACATTTTAGAAAATTGGCTCGTTACTTTAGTTTTGTACAAAAGGTCGTCTATCAGGAGTGATTGTGAGTGCACGTCGGAAAATAGCGCGGACACGCGCCTTACACCGCGAGTGGGCGCGTGCGCCACACAGAGAAAAAAGTGAGAGAAAAGAGGATAAATCGGTTGAGATGGTGTGTGTGCGTCCTTGAGAACTGTAAGTCTTATAACTTATGTTGTCAGTTCATTTAAGCCTGTTGTTGTATTGGTCTATAGTTCTTTCAAACTTAAAGTAAGTTAGCTAGTGATTTGGTTGTTTGTGTTCTTCACCTGTTAGCTAGGTTGCACGTTGCTTGATCTTCTTAAAGTATCAAAAGAGAGAAGTGTTTTAACAGACACACCTGGGGCGAAGTTGGAAACCAGAATCAGCTTTAAATACACTCCTAATCTAGTCCTCACTAACAAGTTTCAAATCATTTCACTGGAGCTACCCTTATTATTTTTCACGTCATCAATACCGAATTCAATCTAATTGGATCTAATTGGATGGCAATATACTGTACGTTGCACTTGATGCAACGACTCGACAGATTTGGCGACATTCATGTGCGGCAAATCATTGTGGCTTGATGGCGGTAACGTTAGCACTAGTAGTATGGATGTTTGTTTGTTGTCTGTTTAGTAATTCATATTGAATCCTTTATTTTCATTCCAGAAGCCATATTTGAGCACACACACACACACACACACACACACACACACACACACACACACACACACACACACACACACACACACACACACAAACACACACACAAATATACATGTAGATTCCTTTAAATGTTAAGGGGAAGATTAAAAAAGAGAAACTGGATCTGTGAATTCTATCTTACTGCTCAGTCTGAATCTTATTAACCTGGAGTCCCAGTCTCTGTCACAATAATCATATGTGTCATGTTTTAGGCCTATTGGCAGACATCCATTTAAAATGTTGAAATGTGAAGTTAAATCAGTACTTCTACTTTTACCAGAGTATTTTTTTAAACAAATATGTGTACTTCTACTTGAGTACGGGAAGTGAGTACTTTTGCCATCTCTGCTCAAAGGTAAGTAGGTTGCCATCTCTGTATAGGTCCCCTACACATTGCACACCCTTGGTTGCCCAAAGCTTGAAACCACCATCACCTCTACCTGGTATAAAGTCATTGTTTCCCCATATAGGAGAAAAACGAGATAAAGCAGGGATGTCTCCGATATGCTGGTGTATACGATACCAAATGTTGATGACATTTTTAAGAAAAGGATTTTTTTTTTTTTTCTCTCAATGTTTTAAGATCTGCTGAATATAGATATAGCTTGAGGGGCAATTCTGATGTGGTTACTTGCTCAATATTTACCCAAGCTGGAAGAATGCCTGAGCCAAAATAGAAAGAGGCAGAGTGTAATTGAGCAGACCAGTAATACCACCGCAGGTTTGGAAGACGAAGGCCACCTCTCTCATACGGCAAATAAAGCAACTTCAGTCGTAGCCTAGCTTTTTTTATTGTTCCAAATGAATTTAGCAAGAATGTCGTTCATTTTATCAAAAAAACATTTAGGAAGCGGGAGTGGGATTGATTGAAAAAGGTACAGGAATTTTGGCAGTATATCCATTTTAGTTATATTAATACGGCCGATCATTGAAATTGGCATTACTGTCGAGCGATTTAATATCGCGGTGTCAGTGTTAAATGCTTTCAAGAAATTAATTGAAGGAGGAAAAAAAAAAAAAAAGATTGCGATTTTATATAACTATTTATCATGCAGGCCTAGTAGCATGTATATTATATATCTTTTTTTCTTTCCTTGCTATGCGTTGCTTTGAACATCAAGTCAATTTGGGTAGCCCTTTACTACACTCACAGGCTCCAAGAGCTTCATAAAAACACCCACACTCTGATAACAGGGTATTATGTAATGGAAATGGCACTACTGATGTTAGACCGACAATGACGAGAAGAATAAAAAAAAACAATTTAAAAACTCCCACGACAACCTCACAGTAAATAACAGATTCTTCTCTCTGGTCTTTGTGTGGAAGAGGGACCGAAGAGAGAACAATTCCTTTGTGTGGGGCCGAGGTTTGGATACATTCATCAAGGCGAAATGTGTAAAGAAAGGGTCTGGTACACAAAGAAAGCTTTTCTTTATGTAGGCAAGTTGTTAAAGCCACATCTTAACAAGTCACTCCACGCGTGCAAACCCATTTACAAGGCACCACTTTTCCAATCCGATTTGGTTAGTAGAATAAGATATGCAAGATGTATTAGGATTTCACCATTTTATTTCCCTTCTAGCGTAGCTCATATATAGCAGCAGTCTTTTGCTGCAGAGAGTAAGCAGTGAGAGGGAGGAGATGTACCTGGGTCGACCCCCCCCACTGGTTCCTAAAGGGAGTTAAGTGGGTTTGACTCAGAGGGGTGATCAAAGCGTGGCTGCTGGGCAGCATGCCCTTGCACTAGTCTCCTTCTTGCCTTCCATCTTGTTCATCTCGGTAGCCAAAGCGGCTGCTCAAAGCAGAGTACAGAAGACAAGAGAGCTGTGGGAGGGAAGGGGGGGTGGGGCCTTGCTGAGAGCATTTGGAGGCGCATCAGAGTGTAGCTCGACAGGAGTGAAAATGTAGATATCAGCCGCTGAAGAGTTCATTGAGAGAAGGAATTATCGTAAAAGCAACTGGATTCTTTTCTGCGTACTTGTTAGGGCTGGGAGACTTGTATGTTTGGAGCATAGACTGTATATGAAGATGGACGACGCGTCTCCACTTGATCCCACTGTTACCAAAGCAGAGCCCAAATATCCAAGCACATGGGCGCTGACATCTTGTCATTTCGGAGCGAGGCAGGGACAGCGCAGTATTGATCGGGCGTTGGAGCCGCGGTATCAAAGTCCCGCTCCCAAACACCTGCCCGAGTCAGTCAAAGCCTTCCAGTCACGCCGTTTTTCTCCGTTTTTCTAGCATAAAATAACGTTTGATGAGCTTTAGTTTTAGCTTTGAGCTCATTGCTTTGGTTTCACAGGCTGCAGCTTCCTGTTTTAGTTTACCCTCAACGCTCTCATCAGCAAGGCCACGCAGAATCTAAAAAAAAAAAAAAAATCATTCAAAGATTATTTTTTTGGGGGGCATTTTATTTCCACAGGACAGATGAAGACATGAAAGGGGAGAGAGAGGGGGGGAAGGACCCGCAGACTTTTTTTCCACAAATTCCCCGCAATTAAAAAATAAATAAAAATGAAACTCAGAATGTTAACTCATCCCCACCAACATCAGAAATGGATCACCGCTGAAAAAAATTCTGATGATTCCGTTTGGGCCTGCCATCAGGGTCTTTTTTTTTTTTTACCCCACACGTTAGCGAGTGAGTGGTGGAGAGAGAGACAAAAAAGGAGAATGGGAGGTGTGTGTGTGTCAGTGAGTAGGAAGTTAGCAGTTAGGCCTCCTTCACACTGGCTGCGTGGCGTGAGCGTGTCAGCTGCGTGGCGTTCATATTTCGGCTCCCAGGTTAAGGCTTGCACGCTGCCTGCGTGACGCACGTCTCAGCCGCGGCTCGAGCCGCACCGAAAACGCGTGCATGCTAGAAATAGAACCGACGCCTATTTTTAGCGTGTTGGAAGCGTTTCCAGGCAAAATAGAATAGGAAAAGATGTTTATATGTCATTTTGACACAAATACATATTAATAAATGACATTTTGATGTTTGAAAGTCTACAAATGCAGATATAAATGAATATTTCAAAAATTTCAAAAACTTTTCTAATAATATTGGACCTGTCAATACAGAACGAAATATTCTGTAGTCTATTTTGCCGTCAATACTGCCGACCTTGTCTTTGCTGTAATCAGATCAGTATATATTCATGTTTAACATGGTATTTCATTTTATCAATGGGAAACATACATGTGTCCAGAGAAGGCTAGCAGCAGCAGCAACAGCACCGCGTCAGACACGTTTCTGTTGTGCAAAGACACAGAAAAATCCACGCAGCTGACACGCAACAGAAACGCCACGCTCACGCCACGCAGCCAGTGTGTAGCCGGCCCTACGCCGGAGCTTTAAACGTAGCGGTGCAAAGTGTGTACAAGTTTATTTGTCGGTGAATAAATGCTACAACTTCTAAAAGACCCGAGCCAAGTTTCCGTGTCTTGCTTGCTACCTGCTGGTTAAAGAAAGGGAAGGAGATCTCTCCCTCCCCGGCCCAGGGAAGACCCTGATTAGTCGTCAACACCTTGTCAGGATCTTTTATTTGATGTTCCTTAGTTATTGATTTATGATCTAAGCTTTTTCACAGATGGGAGTTAAACTGGACATTCATTAAGTTATACACTTAGGAGTTGAAAAGGAGCCTTAAACTAACACTGTTAGTTGTTTGTGTATTTTTCATGGTGGCCCTGTAACTGTTCAGAGGGAATGATGTGGTAGATACATGATTTATGGCCTTTTACAAATTTTTCCTAAAGAAACACATTACTTTTAGAAATTCACAGTGTTTGCACACATTTTTCAGTATCTACAAAATATGATTATGATACAAACTTGGGTAACACTTTACTTGAAGGGGTATCTACATACGAGTGACATGACACTGTCATGAACACATGACACTGTCATGACACATGAACCCTAACCCTAACCCTAATCCTAACCCTAACCCTAACCATAACTTGTCATGACAAAAACCGACTGACACTTACTAAAAGAAGCATTATGTCATAAACATTTATGACTGGTTTATAATGTTTATGACACGTTCATGACAGTATCCTGTCACTCTTATGTAGATACCCAAACTTGTTTTTTACTGATCATATCGACATAAGTAAATATCGATAATAACCACAATGTTAATATTGGTTATCGGCCAAACATTTAATACAGATAGATAGATAGATAGATAGATAGATAGATAGATAGATAGAGATTCTTTATAAATCCTGAAGGAAATTAAGGTGTCCAATAGCTTACACATACACACACATAGGCACACAGACATATGCCATCCACGTACACATACATACTACAAAAATACAAAGGAAGATATCAATAGTGTGCCCTTACAGTAAAATTAGATTGTAGCAAAAAAATGCAGACAGGTGCAATGGTAACGTAGTGTAAGAGAGTTTCAAAAGAGTTTTTGGCCATACAGGCAAGCTAGTAAAATCTAAATCTAAAATATTTATATATCTTATTTTAGTGTAATATCGGTGCATCCCTAGAAGTAATAAACCTTGACCGAGCCCATTCATCGAGACATCTCCTCCCAGAGCAGCTGAGCGTGGAATAAGTACAAAAACTCAAACATGAACACTGAGGAAGTTATTGCATCCATTCAGAAGGATGCATTGATGAGCTTACAATAGCTAATCAATAGTGTGTGTGTTTTTTTTTTAATATTCTTTGTAATATGTTGTTGGCCTGCGAAGTCAATATGGCGTATTATCTGTGACAATAGCATCCAAATGATGCCGTCACGAGTCATTGATGGCCATGCTCGGTCCTGTTGCCCTCAAGTATAAAAAAAACGGAAATAGAAAGAATGCGATAATTGCAGGTGGCGTGTTCGGGGTCAATTGTCCCTTGAACAGTGGACATAAAGGCAAAAAAAAAACGACAAAAGAGCGAGCCTCCGGTGCGTTTGATGGCGTATTAAGGTTTTTGTATAAGTCATTTAACCTTTCACCTCCAGGCAATTATGAATTTCCCTGGCACGTTTAATCAATGCTATCGATCGCTGTCGTTAGGTCAGTGTTAATTGGACTTGTCAAAAGGCGTAATCCTGGCCACCGTGAGGCTGCGTCTGCCCAGGAGAGGTTATCACCAGGGATCAGAGCTGAATGGTAATGAGGGTGTATGGGCACAAGAGATAATACCAGACGTGTGTGGGTGTGGGTGTGTGTGTGTGTGTGTGTGCGTGTGGGTGTGTGTGTGTGTGTGTGTGGGGGGGGGGGTTACACTGGGTTAAGTCTCTGTGTGTTAGGAATTTTAATGATGTCACCACCTACTACAGAGTTCACTATTGTATTGTTCACAAACACAATCCTCTTCACGCTTTATCTAGCTCTGTTTTCTCGTGTGTGTGTGTGTGTGTGTGTGTGTGTGTGTGTGTGTGTGTGCGTGTGTGTGTGTGTGTGTGCGTGCGTGCGTGTACTTGTATTACCTTATGGGGACAACAAGACGGTCCCCACAACATAAACGAATGGATTTTGGTAATTATTAACACTTGGTTTTTATGTGAAAGGGGTCGCGCATAGTGATGAACCTACAGAGAATTATGGCCCATCGTTACCCTCCACTCTACTGAACGTTGTAGCCTCTTTCAGCTCGTTGTTTTGGGCTCCTGGCCAAGAGTTTTACGGTTTAGATGAATTCCTATCGCTCTTATCAGTGTCATCTGCAGCATCAGGCAGCTATTTTCAGTGAAACAAACGTGTGTGTGTGTGTGTGTGTGTGTGTGTGTGTGCGTGGCGCAACTAGCTGATGAACATAGTGGAGCATTTAGCCGCTATAGAGCCAGATCTTTTTCTCAGTTTTCTCAGCCAGCCACCAGAGGGCGATCCAGATGTTTTGGCTTCACTTATACAATCTATGCATCAACCCTTGGTAGATACAAGCAACTTGTAGATACAAGCAACTGTTTGCTAACAAGTTCCCCATATCAACATTAAAAAGCGATACAAAAGTATGCCAGTGATGTGTTCACAGCTTATTTTTGCTTAACTGAATAAGTTATTGCAGGTTTAAGGTCAGGTTTTTCGGGTTAGAGAAAAGGTTAGGGTTAGGTATGTTGTTGTTAATGTTAGGTAAGACTCCAGGGAATGAATGCTAGTCAATGTAATGTCAAATGTCAATGTAAAGTGTCAAAAACAAGTCAGTGTGTAGGACAGTACTATATATAGTGCACAGCTATACATCTTCTGAACAAGTGTTGACTGTTTGAGCCTGTGGCATCAGCAGGGTGGGGTACGTTGACCACATACACATACAATATGGTATACACAGGGTGACCGAGAGAGACAGAAACATGGACATACATACACAACCATTTTCTTTTTCAATTGCCGTTAGCTACGGATTGATTCTGACATAATGAACAAAGCCGTCTTTTGCGGTCAATAAATGAAAGCTGTCTTATAGGCTAAAAATTCCTTCATTTGTGTAAGAGAACATGGCTAGTATTTTTTGGAGTTTTAGCTTTTAGATGAGCCACAGGTTGAGCCACAGCTGTTATTTATGTGCTTCTGTCACTTTATTGAATTAACTGTGCTGTACCATTTCATCTTCAGGCTTTGGTGGTGTTGCAAAACTTTTCTCTCTTTGGTTGGCTCAGACACACACACACACACACACACACACACACACACACACACACACGTAAACACACACGCGTAAACACATGCATACATAAACACAAAATAGCACGTACATGACTGAAATTGGATCAGGTGTCCTCCAACCCCAGCTTCAGCTGTGGGGCCCTAAAATCAGCTCTAACCATCCATCATGCTTTATAGCACATCACACATTACTGCCTGACAACAGACAGAGAGAGAGAAGGAGGGAAATTCTGAGACCCCTACGGAGGGAGGGACGGAGGGAAGAGTATGAAAAAAAAAAAAAAAGGAAGAGGGAGAAAAAGCATCAACCTTTTCTAATCAATATCCATTTCCCGGGGCTGTCATGTTGTTTGCGAGAGTGGCTGTTGCATTACCAAACGCACGATGTCTGATCCTAAATAAAATATCACCTTCAATCCAAACCATCCCATTCATCTTCATTTAACAAACACTCAGCTTTTGGCAATAGCTTTTATGCACCCTATGCCATAGTCAGAATGAATATGTCAGAATGACAGCGTCTGGCACCTGCATACGGGAACATTTCTCCACAGGAGACACTAGACTTAGTGGCATTGTTACACTGTGCGAGTCAGATGGCTGCTTTTTGTATAGGGATGGATTGCAACATGCAATTTAATTTTTATGACTCATGACTTGAAGACTTAAGGGGTTAGAATACACTATGAATTTAAATACAAAGAAGGGCAAGAAAGGAGAGACTGGGAGTATGCTGTCATCATGTTAAATGAAATGTGGGTGAGATGCACACATATGTGTGTTTATGTACTGTATGTCTGTATGTGCTGTCCTAATGATGCAAAATCAGCTTGAAAGTCAGTTTGCGAGTACGGCAGTGTATGTGTCCATGTATATACACTACTTTTTAAATAAGTGTAGACTGACAGCTGACCTTATCAGCAGAAAGCAGGATCTAATTTGCGTGATGATAAGTCTGAGAAAAACACGTGAAAGCACAAATTGGCTCTCGTCTCTCTTTCTCTTCACTCCCAACTGCTATTTTCCCCGTTTTGCTCTTCTTTCTTCCTCTTCTCTCTGCCTGTCACGGGTCTACGGATGGCATTAAGTAAATCATCTGACTGCGTATCAAATGAAAAAAAAAAGAACAGTGTAATGTCATTACTGACGTACTGCTCTTTCCCCGATTCTCACGGTGAGTGAGTGAGAAGGGCAAAGGAAAGGCTGTTTCGCATTATTTGTATTCATCACAATCACAATTCTTTCTCTCTGTTTTGGCCTGCGGACTGGACTGGATCAATGTGAAAACACCGGCTTTGCATTTTAGTGAGGCTCACAAATGCTACCTACCTTACATTACTGTAATCTATGTGCTGCTGCCGCACTGAGATGTCAATCAAATCTCTACCAAATCACTAATGGATGCTTGTTCAGTTGTCTGACAACAGAAACATGAAAATATGTAAGTTCGCACAACTACATTTTCAGTTCAGGACATTGTATAAGTTATTATGGATAGCAGGAAGGGGCTGAATGGAGGTTTAATAACCAGCTGAGACTTGGCAACGTAGCAGGACTGTGTCTGTTCCACTCCTCGCCAGATGTTGGCTGTAATGCACACTGTGTTTTGCCAGCCTGACAGAAGAAGGGTCTAGCCGTTTTTTTATTAGGTCTCCACTGTTTATGACGTTCCAGTTTTGAAGGCTGCAAGTTCTGATTATTTTCATTATCGATTTATCTGTTGATTAATTGTTTAGTTGTTTGGTTTATAAAATGTCAGAAAGTGGTGAAAAATGTTGATCGGTGTTTCCCAAAGCCCAAGATGACGTCCTCCAATGTCTTGTTTTGTCCACAACTCAAAGATATTCAGTTGACTGTCCCTGAGTAGTGAAGAAACTAGAATATATTCACATTAAAGAAGGTGGAATTGGAGAACTTTTACTTTTTTCTTTTTTTTTTTATAAAAAAAATGACTCAGACCGATTATTCGATTATTTTAAAGTGCACATATTATGCTCATTTTCAGGTTCATAATTGTATTTAGAGGTTGTACCTGAATAGGTAATATTTGCTGTACTGCACATTGCTGCAGCTCCTCTTTTCACCCTGTGTGTTGAGCTCTCTGTTTTAGCTACAGAGTGAGGCATCTCACTTCTTTGTTGGGAGTCGCACATGCGCAGTAATAATATAATAATGAGCACTTTAAAGTGCCCATATTATGAAAAAAACACTTTTTCTGGTATTTGGGGTGTTCTTTTGTGTCTCTGGTGCTTCCACACACATACAAACTTTGAAAAAAATCCATCCATGCTGTTTTGAGTGAGATACGGTTTCTGAATGTGTCCTGCCTTCAGTCTCCTGGTGAGCTGTTCAAAATCGCTCGGACTGTGACGTCACAATCCGAAATGAGCTGGCTAACCGCAACCGTTAGCTCGTAGCGTTAGCATTAGCATGCTAACGCTAATGCTAACACTAGCATGGTACCTCGTTCTCAATAGCAAAGCACTGCTACAACACACACAAGTTCACCATAATCTACAAAAGAACTACTTACATGTGCGCCCTCATTTAGAAGTCTCCCAGCTAATCCTGCCTTGTAACTGACTGAAGTTGGAGAAACAGCCTGTCTTTTACTTCTATGGAGCTAGCTAGCTGACATGATCTACATCTGAGCTACTGAGCATGTGCGAGTGCAATCAAAGATAGTACAGAAGAAGAAGAAGAAAAGAGGTCTCACTCTGTAGCTAAAACAGAAACCAGGTGAAAAGAGGATCTACAGCAGTGAGAGAGAGCTGTGCAGTACAACAAAAATATGGTGTTTTTTGAAAAGTAAACCATGTAAACCTATTCTGGTACAACCTTAAAATACAATTATGAACCTGAAAATGAGTATATTATGGGCGCTTTAATACAAGTTGACAACTAGTCGATTAATGGATTATCGTTGCTGCACTTGTTCTGACGGAGATCGTTATCAAAAATGACTTGCTGAGAATGCTTGTGTGGATGCATGTCATTTTCAGATATGATGTAAACATAGTCTGAGAAAGAAAGCAAGATAGAAGAGAAAAAGAGGCTTAAGTGGGAAGGGTCTTACTTCATCTCATGTCTTTGCCCTCTCCTCCTTTCTCATGGCATCCTGTCGCTCTGTGCTCTGATCTGTGGAGCCGTGACAGGAGCCTGATCCTCAGAGCTGCATCTCCACTTCAAACACTGAGGTGAACGGGCGCCTGGGTAGCTCACCTGGTAGAGCGTGCGCCCATATACAGAGGCTTAGGCCAGCTACACACTGGATGCGTCGCGCGAGCGTGTCAGCTGCGTGGCGTGTCCGTTTTTATTTTTCACGCGACACGCAAGCGTGTTGGAAGCGTTTCCAGGCAAAATAGAATAGGAAAAGATGTTTATATGTCATTTAGACATGAATACATATTAATAAATGACATGTTGATGTTTGAAAGTCTCTAGGTTTTGATATAAATGCAGATATAAATGTTATTTAAAAAAAATAAATAAATCTAATCTAATATTGCACCTGTCAATACAGAACGAAATATTCTGTAGTCTATTTTGCCGTCAATACTGCCGACGTTGTCTTTGCTGTAATCAAATCAGTATATATTCATGTTTAACATGGCATTTCATTTCATCATTGGGAAACATACATGTGTACAGACAAGGCTAGCAGCAGCAGCACCACGTCAGACACGTTTCTGAATGTGAAAAATCCACGCAGCTGACACGCCACAGAAACGCCACACTCACGCCACGCTCACGCCACACTCACGCCACGCTCACGCCACGCAGGCAGTGTGTAACTCTCCCCTTTCATGTCTAAAGCTGTCCTATCTAATAAAGGCCTAAAATGCCACTAACAAAAATCACAAAAAAACACAGAGGCGAATGACCCGCTGCAGCATGCGAGGTTAGCACACACACACACACACACACACACACACACACACACACACACACACACACACACACACACACACACACACACACACACACACACACACACACACACACACACAGCTGTATGAATGCTTGGGATGTCTTAACTCATCCTTTGGGTCTGCCTGAGATGTCATCTCCTTCAGCAGCTGCTAACAGTCCAGTTCAGCCTCTAACCCTGCCTGGGGGCCTGAGCCTTACAGTGGGTTACTAATGATCTCTCTGCTTCAGTCTGTCCCTCCTTCTCCATCCACCCATCCCTCACATGTTCCTCACTGCCGCCGTTACTATAGCTCCCTTGTTTACTGAACTGCCTCCGCTGTTGATTTTGTCTCCGTTTATGAAGATGCCTGTCAGTGACTGCACCCGTTTTGTATTCTCGCTCGTGAGCACGTCCATAATTGTGCACACGGCAGTGCGCTTGCTGCCGAGCACATCTTTGTAAATCCGGCGTCCATTAACATTGTGTTTACTGTCTCTGTATCATTAAGAACCGCGGACGTGTGTCCTAGTAAAAGACTGGGACATAAACTGAAGTGACGCAGCTACGGTCAGACTCACATTATTCTCTGTTCTATTTCCATGGCTGCCTGGAAGCTTAAAAGCCTTCATAAATTACACTGTTATTTGGGTCAAACCTCTGTTAGTTAGCACGTGGCTGATTTAGAGCCCCAACGGCCTGCCCTTAGCTCTGTGTTTGGGCTTTCTATGCTTGTGCACACAACCACACGCGCACGCGCACATGCTATGTTGTAATGGCATAAACAATAAACATTCATTTAATATCTACCAGACAGTATGACAGAGAGAAAGGCGGAGAGAAACGTTTATTTTATATTTTTGTGAATCCACCACA
Source organism: Perca fluviatilis (assembly GCF_010015445.1). Lineage (NCBI taxonomy): Eukaryota > Metazoa > Chordata > Actinopteri > Perciformes > Percidae > Perca > Perca fluviatilis. The sequence goes on along the minus strand of NC_053122.1, from coordinate 27,853,502 downwards.
AGTACAGTAGAGTTTGAGTCAGCACTCGCACACTCTTTTAGTAACCCATCTTGTGTGGTCAAACATCAACTATCACGGTATGTGTGCTCGCTGCATGTGGTTATGGATTGTGTGTGTGTGTGTGTGTGTGTGTGTGTGTGTGTGTGGGTGGGTGCATACGCTGGTTTGCCTCTAAAGTTGCTGTTAGTTTTCCATGACATTTTTCACAGAACCATGTGATTGTGGTTTTACGCCACAAAAACCCACAAAAAAAACTTGTTTTTCTCTTAAACTTGTAATTTGGATGGCCTGCTGGTTTTCTGTGCATACTGTACTTCCAATGTTGATTTTCTTCACTTCTCCCCAAGCCTAACTTCTGTGCCTGTGCATTCGGTTGCTTAATGACATGTTTAATTTCATTCAATCCAATTCCAAAACAACCTGTATAAAGTCGAGAACAGTTTCATAACCTGAAAATAAGATGCCAGTATTAAATCTAAAATCCCCAAATGAAACTACTTCATCCAGCTATTGTAATTTTCAAGTTTATTATAACTGAAGTTGATGACTCACCGGGCCATGAATGCAGTAGAGTATTGGACAAATTGACCTGATTTAAGGTTCACGGTTCTTTATTATCATGTGCACAGATAAACAGAAGTAGTCGTTGGCAATGGAAATCTTAGGCCTGAGGCACCTCCAATAGTGCTCATTAAATAACTGTAACAAACACACAAATACAAGCAAAATATGTGCAATATCTGAATCTATGAATGAAGTAATATAATTTGTGTAAACAGTATTGCTCATGATGGCACTAGAGGAAAAGTCAAGGGGATATATCAGTCTGGACTAAAGCGGTGGACTGACCGACTGACCGGCTAGTAATTCTGCAGCCCTTGAGGTATGAAAACCTTTAAAACACTGGAGCAACTCAATAATGCATGATTGTCACATTCAAGAAGTTTTTTTATTGCATTTAAATGGTTTTCACCTAACAACAGTAGGGGTGGTACGGTTCATGAAAAAACATCCGCTTGTCTCGGTTCGGAGCGTGTAGTGTGCGTCGCACGGTTCGACGCATGCGCAATGTAGCCTCGTGGCCGTGTGTGACCTCAGACAGCTGTGTTTCCCTTTCGCGCGAAAGAAGAGGTGTGGACAAGTTACCAACCGAAGGTACAGCGAAAGACCGTGCAAACCATTTCAGACTGTCCTGCCAACTTGCCTACATTTTGACATCAATGTATGTAACGTTTTTTTTCACTCAAAAGCCGCTGAAGCAGGAAAAACCGGAGAGGAGACGTACAGGATGACCTAAATTGAGGACATCTACGCTCGTTATTGTAAGTACAGTACTGATGATTAAAGTCCAATAAGTCCTTAATCAAACCGTGTGAATGTGTGTCCCAGCCCAGGATAGGAAATGAACTAACAATGTAAAGATCAACACGCCACTGACAGACATGTTCACATTTGATTCATTCAATAAATTATAATATTTTTGTCTTAAATCCACCAGCCATTTTCATATTATACCAACATTTGCAGCATCCTGAGCCTTTTTGGTAAGGTTACTAGGGAAAACTCAGCCCAGAGTAGTTTTATTCTCCCCGAAAAACAAGTTTCCTTTTTATTTTTAAAGAACTATACAAAAAAACCCAAAAAAAACGCAAGGTTTTTTAGTGTTTAGCGTATTCTGACTTATTCAAAAGACGGAGCTTTAAGAGTTCCTCTCTTTTTCTTTTAAAGGATATAATTTTTGTAAGAGCTACATTGAAGTTGGCAGTTATTATTAAAAAGGCACATAAGTTCCTGTAGATGGCAATACACATTCTCCTTTTTTTGCCAAATAAATGAAAAGCTTGTTGAAATCATCAATGTCTTCCCTCTTGCTCTATCAAAATCTCACCTGGCTTTCCTCAGAGATGGTCCCAATAATGTGCTTAAAGTCAAGTCAAATTCAGTTTGTGCATGATTACATGATATAACTATTTTTTAATACTATATCCTACATTGTGGATAATTAAGCTATATATCATATGCTGAAGTATATTTCTGGAGTGTTAAAGATTAAAAGAAAAAATAACAACAAGAACCGTACAGAACCGAAAACCGTGACCCTAAAAGTGATACAAACCGAACCGTGGGTTTTGTGAACTGTACCAACCCTAAACAACAGATGTAATTATGTCATCTGCAAAGGTCCAAATGGACCAAAATGGATTATGTGCTTATGTTTTATTCCAACATCCTATTTTAAATAAGTTCATTTGGTTACACGTTACTTGAAGGTATATCTACATAAGAGTGACATGACACTGTCATGAACGTGTCATAAACATTATAAACAAGTCATAAACGTTTTAGTACATGTCATTTTGTTTTTGTCATGACAAGTTATGGTTATGGTTAGGGTTAGGGTTCATGTGTTCTTGACTGTGTCACGTCGCTCTTATGTAGATAGCTTTTAAGTAAAGTGTTACCGTTCAGTTTTCAAAAAGTGGGTATGTCATTTTGGAATGAACATCAACAAGAAATAACCAAATTAACATAATTGCTGAAATCCAAATGGATATTGACAAGTGCCTCAGATGATCCAATAGAAATGCAAACAAAGAATGTCTTGGTTAGGCTGACCATCGGAAATCCTTCTCATCAACTTCAACTCATTGAGCAGCCTGTCACACATGCTGGTCGATCCCTCGTTTTGCCCTCCTTTAATTCTTTAGTTTTTCAGTGGAAAGTCAGCAACCCGTTGATGCCGCTGTTGCTGCTGTTTTTAAAAGATTTCGAAGGCAAGTTTTTTTCTGAAACTAATACGTTACGTTGGTCTGATTGGTTGAAGGACTATCCAATTGCGTACAGAGTCATTTGAACTACGCCCGTTGATCACGCCTCTTAACAGATTGAGCTTGGTCTGGTGATAGCCAGACTAAGTGTTATATGTACTCGAATGGCTGTCCACTGTTAAAAACTTGGATGCACTCTGAATTCTTTCCATTTCTTTGCACAATGTGAACCTTCCTTACTCACACCCTGTTATACACAACCAACAGCACCGCTCACCCGGACTCTGTTTTCTCTTATGTCACTGGTTAAATCCCAAGAGGCCGCTAACCAATCAATGCCAAGTAGACATGCCCACTTGTCAATGGCAACCATCATGTAGATGACAAACTGGCTGGAGGAAGAGGAGGAGTTGATGCAGGAGGGAAGGCAGCATAGTAAAAAAAAAAAGAAAAGGTGGTCTAATAATTGTAAAAAGAAGACCAGGAGATGATCTAACAGCCTTTTTTGTTTTTAGTAGCAATCCATGCTCATTAACTTACAGTGGCATATGTTTTTTAAGTGTGATGTCGTTCCAGTTAGTTTAAAGTAATTCCAACGCACCACTACAATGTTCTGTGCTTTCCATTCACAACTCTGGAAAGAATTAAGAGACCACCCCATAGCTTTGGAATATCTTAACGTAGTGGTCTACCAAATGTCCTTGGAGGCATTGCAGCTGTGATTAAAAGAAAATAGGGCTTTCTCCCAAAGATAATGGTGGTTGAAATTCTTGTTGGGGAAGAACGTTTTAATGGGTATGATCTTATTTCATTAGCATTTCCAATTTTACAGTGCACGTGTATTGTGTATTTCAAAATTTAGAACGAGAATGCTTTTTTATTCTTCGGACTTTGTAAATAGTATGTTGTTTTTAATTATTATTTTATTATTATTTTTTGTCCATTTTCAGCCTTTATTTTGATAGGACAGCAGAAGACATGAAAGGGGGTCGGAGTCGAACCCGGGCCCGCTGTGTCGAGGAGTATACCTTTATATATGGGCGCCCGCTCTACCAACTGAGCTATCTAGGCGCCCGGAAATAGTAGTTCGGTAGCTACGTTTACAGCAGAAGAGAGAGAGAGAGAGAGAGAGAGAGAGAGAGAGAGATTGTGTGTGTGTGTGAACAGAGGCAGAATAGCTTTCTACAAATGCATTCCATTTTCGCATTTACCAGACACCCTCCAAGTACTTTTACATCCGACAAAAACAATTAGTTTTACCTACAGTGTATAACAATGGCACAACTATTCTATTGAGCAAAACCACACACAGTATTGTACAGTGTACTGGATCTGTATTTATGTCTACAACACTTGTGCTACTGTAAAATAATTCAACCTCATTGTTTCATATCCTCCTCGTATGAGAAACGAAACGAGAGAAAAGTAGAAAATGATACGAAGAAAGACGCTCAGACGAGAGCCATATTGTTTTGATGCCTTGATGCCACAGACATAGTTCCGTGTAGATTTAAGACCTGTTCTGGGCAAAATACTTTTTTGTACATGGCGGCAATGGAATGGAACAAACTCCCAGTTGAGATTAAGTTAAGCCAGTCAGATCGTTGTTTTAATCGAGCATGTGGTGAATGGTTGTTAAATGCTAATTAGATTCAATCTTTTATGTAGTCTTAAATGAATATTTATTATTACAGTGTATATATTTGTATTTATTTTGTATTTGGATGTGGTTGAGTGTACATAAGGTACCTTTTAGTCATCTGTAGCTTGCCTGGACATCTTTGTCAGACTATAACGAGGACCACAATGGAAATAAGTTTGTAACTTTCTTGTGTTATCCTCGACAGTTCTGATAAATGTACAATGTCACTGTGTTGGCATCTTGTTATGCATTTATTACTGTCTAATAAATCAAACAAACTGCGTCGACATATTTTCACCCCGACTACCCTGAAATGACCACATTTCTTACGGGCTGCATCAGGGGTATCAAACTCATTTTCACTAAGGGCCACACTGGAAAAAGAGAATCACACCAAGGGCCAGACACGTAGAGTTTATTTGTTTTTGTTCAGTCTTTTTTGTGGCTTTCTCAGACATTTGTCACATTTTGTAAATTAGTTGCTTTTTCCGACATTCTTGTACCCTTTTTGTCGCATTTTTGTTGACATGAAGCCCTACGAAAGTCATCAAAAGAGTTCCTTAGCCATTATAGAATTTAGCAAATCAAGCAAAACAATAATATATTTTTTTTTAACAACAACCTGTTTTACAGCCTGAATATGAAAACTCTCTCTCTGCTTCTGGGGGGAATTTCTGCGTCTCAGAGTCGGCAAATCTGCTTTGAATGTCAGGTAAATGCAGTTTTAAAAAAACACTTTCCTAAATATACGGGCCGGATCTAAATCTGCAAGGGGCCGGATTTGGCCCGCGGGCCTTGAGTTTGACACATGTGGGCTACATGGTGTAGAGAGTTGAATGCCGCAGGGCCCCTGCGCTTCTACACCCCCATTTGCTTTCGAAAACATTTCCTATGGATCCAACGACACTAAAAGAGCTTCCCCGAAGCTCAGCCTGAGCCCATAGATGGGGTGGCTGCTGTTCCCCCCCCCTCAAACATCAAGGCTTGATTGATGGCCTTTGAAGCGCTGTGTTTGGTTACGCAAGGATAGGAAGCGCACGTCAACACGTGGTGTGTACAGAAGAACACTCTCTGCTCCACACATAGACGTGTACACACACAGGAGACAGGCGACTAGCGCAGGAAATCATGCAACCCACTGCAATCAGCTGCCACACACAGGGTTCATAATGAGATTTCACAGGAGGGCAGAACTAGGCCTGTACGTTTCTGAGTGAGAAGACATTAGCAGCATGTTTACACTTAAATAAATAAGGCTTCTATAGACACTATCACCCCATATGACTTACCGAGCCCTGGAAAGACCCACAGCCTGCGCGTGTGTATCTGTTTGTGTAATTTATAGACCAACCGATGTGGTTATGCTGCGTTTGCTCTAAATTTAGATTTTCCTCATGGTTTCTCCGTCGACAGAGAGCATGATTTGAGCGAGAGGGGGTTTATCTTTGTTGCCCGGGTCCCTCTTGAGTCAGCCAATAGCAGTTCAGCATGTCGCGTCTGCCAGGCATTAAACTGTGATTTTCACATCTGTAAGGGATTATGTGGTCAATATTATCTCAGTCCCTCCAAACCCCTCCAAGTTTTTCTTCACCTTTTTTTTTTTCTCTCAAACTCAAACACTATTTATTCTCCCCTCCTCTTATTCTGCCCGTCCTCTATGTGCTTCTGCTCCATTTCGAAAGCTGTTACTGATTTTCGGTGGTGACAGCTGTCCAATACAGGCAGTATTCTTGCTGATTCTCTCTTTTTTTTTTTTTGTTACCTATTAAGACTTGGGTCAAACTGTATTTGGAAACGCTACAGGTTTTTGATTATTTGGTACCAACAACCATGGACAGATTATGAGACATTGGACGCCTGGGCACAGGTCTCCTTTGAGTCATTTTGTGTCTCTTTGTAGTCGTTTTGGATCTCTTTGTAGTAGAGCTATACCCTGGAAATCCAGAGTTCTCGCGAGAGCACAATTTGAATTTGCTCAGCGAGTCACTCTGGCATTGAGTAATGATGCTCATTAACTATGTCCTTGTAGCCGAGCTGCACCAATCACATCGGTGTATCTGATAGAGGCGGGCCAGAGGCGAGCTAAACAGATGACGACAGTTTAATCTCCCAGTTAGCTCCGCTGGTAGCTGATGCATTTTGAGATTTTCAAATGCATGCTTGGTGCTGCCCCTCGAGTTGGGCCATTTTCATTACCCAATGCCAGACCCTTAATCTTTCGGATTTGGGTCTGAATTTCCAGGCTAGTAGCGCTAAGCCATATGGAAATAAATAAATATCACGATATTTTTGACCAAATACATCGATGGGTTGACTCTTGGTGCTTTCACAAAATATTAAAACAATGAGAGTTTTTATAAATAATCATCAGTAATGTGGATACAACGACTAAGTGGGTAAAGACAAATAATGAAACGTCTAGCAAGTCTGGTAAATTCATAAAATGACATCTTACAACTTTACTGTAATGCAGCCTTTAAAACCAGTATCACGATATTACGATATCCAAAATTTAAGATGATATCTAGCCTCATATATCTATGTCGATATTTAATCCATATATTGCCCAGCCCTACTTTCTAGTCATTTTGCATCTTTTTGTAGTTGTCATGTGACTCTTTTCATAGACGTTATGCATCTTTTTGTAGACATTTTGCATCTCTTTTTGGTATCATTTTAAGTCTCTATGTATTTGTTTAGCGAATCGTTTTGGTTGTTTGTGTCTGTTTTAGTGACATTGGTGAACTGCAGGTGAACTAGAACTTTCAGTTGCTGCATCTGAACTTCCGTATTTAGGAGATAACCCGAGCGCCTATCTGACTCCTGTCCGAAGCTTCCTGCCACAGCAGAATCACACTGAATTTCCTCTGCACAGATATTATACCAAATACTACAACACACTATACAACATATCCTAGGAAACCAGTAAAGAAAGCCAGAGGTGCAGGTTCTTTTTTCTTAAAACAGAGCTATTGTGTTGTGAACATTTAAATTGCTCTACAAATGTACTGTGTTATAATGATATGTTACTGTCACCTCTGCATGCTGTGAAGTGGTAATATGAAGGAAAAACTTAGGAAAACCAAACATTGGATTGGATTTGGTTGGGGCCCTCTGACCCCTTGGGCCTGTCCACGAATCTCTGCATTTCACCAAATTCACTTTGTCTGACTTTAATCACTGATTTAGAGCTGATGCATATAAACTCAACCTATGTGGGATCCAGCTGACCCTAAAGCAAACGCCAAGAATAATGTCCACACCAGAGATGGGGACTCAAGTCTGAGACTTGGACTCAAGTCGCACTTAAGTCGCACAAACAGTGACTTCAGACTTGACTTGCGACTAGACCGAAAAGACTTCAGACTTGACTCGGACTCCAGCTTCGAGACTTGTCAATAACTTGTTTTAATGCAATTATTGATTTTTAAATCTAAATGTTTTCATTTATTGGCGCATATACGTTGGGTAAACTTATGACGAGCTGCATGTCCCCTGCCCTTTGGCCTACAGGGGGAAAGGGAAAAAGCGCGCGCGGCCTTTGGGGAAACACACACCCCAAAAAAAAAGGTTTTGGGGGGGCCACCCCCCCCCCCCCCGGAGTTGGGCCTTTTGTCATTAGTTTTGCTTTCAACAACTTGGTAAACAGTAGCAATAAGCGAACGGCTACATGCAAGGTGTGTGGCACCAAGATAAATGATACCTGATCAAGTTCAAGTCGAACTTCATCACGCATCTTAAAATGCACCCAGATAGGTCAGTCACTCACATGCTAATGTGAAAGAGACGTAACTTTTAGCATATATCGTCACAAGTAACAAGCTAACCATCACAGAGTGTTGTGCTAATGCTGGGAACAGGCAAATTGTATCTTTATAGTTGTATCCAGATCAGATGGCAAAAGACTCGAGACTTGACTTGAACTTGCCCCTCAAAGACTTGAGACTGGACTTAGACTCGAGCTAGAAGACTTGAGACTCGACTTGGACTTCCAAAAAATGACTTGTGAACATCAAACCCATGTGTGTTATCTTTATTGTCGTTTCACCATTCTTCTCTCCTTTTTGTGTTATCTGTCCCAACAAAAAATTGCACGGATCAACTCACAGCTCTGTCAACATCCATTTTCCTCTTCCTCTGCATGCAAAAGAACACACACACACACACACACACACACACACACACACACACACACACACACACACACACACAGACCATGGCGCAGACATACACCCAGGGTGGCGTCTCATTCCTGTGGCTGATGAGAGCAGGCATGATGGGAGTGAGGCATGTAATGTGATTTATAGAGCTGGGCTCACTTTTCAAATTCAATCAGGAACTTTGATTACTGATGAAAATTTGAGACAGGAAATCGCTTTGATAGCAAACTAAAACCTCATGAGACAGAAGAGCACTGGGGTGTGCATGTGTGTGTTAAGACCGCGAAACACCGAGCCCGTCTGAACTCGGCCATATTTGATTAGAGAGCACACACGCGATGCAATCAAGAGCGACAAAGCAGGAACTCCATCAAATTTTACCAATGACTGATGAAATCTTTCCTCTGGTTCAGATTCTATCTTTTCTTTTTGCCTCCCTTTTTGATGGTCGCACCGCTTACTCACACATGAGCATCGTTTTTGGTCTCGCAAGCAATCTGAACACACAGATGTAACAATCGCACATCGATGGGCACACACGCACACATATGGCTGACCCTGGAGAGGTCACAGTGGATCTATGGCGGTTTGGTCTCCTGTGTTATTTTGATGTCTGCTGTTGCACATGAGGGGACACTCTAACCCACACCCAACAGCATGACAGAGGGGCCCAATTACCATTCCCGAGGGAGGGAAGGAGGGTGTGTGTGTGCGTGTGTGTGTGTGTGTGTCAGAGTAACAGGGAGAAAGGCAGAGATAGAGAGTGAACGAGTGCTTGTATGTGATGCAAACATGACAGGCTCATCAGTCACCAATGGCCTTTTAAAGTGTTCTCCATAGGGACACCTGACCTTTTCACATGATGCCAATAGCAGCTGCATGATGAATCAATCGCCTGAGCCTTTGGTACCCAGTGGCCTCCATGTTATCCAGAGTAAGTACGTGGGATGACATTCTCTCTATTGGGACACCTGGAGACAAAAAGCCCAACGTTATGGATTGGCCTTTAATGGTGAAAGGAAACCCAGTGGTGATAGCAGAAAGAGGCAATGGACCTGAAAGGACTTCATGTGGAGAAAACTTTTGGGTGGATGGATGCATAGGTGGTTGGAGGTAGGGGAAATGAGAAAGCTATGAGATGAGGAAAAAAAGCAAGGAGAGGGGAGATAATGGGGGATTCAAGGTCAGAGAACCAGCCGCAACCTTTCTGTCTGTCTGCACAGGATGGATAGGGTAGGGGAGAAAAAATGGGGATGCACGAGGCCAGCAGGAAGATTAAGAGCAGGGCAGTAGGAGGATAAAGATACTGAGGAAATGGAGAACAGGACTGAACAACTGAATTTGTTTAAATGTCTAGGTGTGTGTTTGTGTGTGTGTGTGTGTGTGTGTGTGTGAGTGAGCGACGGAGGGAGGGAGGGAGGGAGCGATAGGGGAATATGGAGCCTAATATGATGGGGTAAATGAGGTGTAATGGCGGTAACATAGAGTGACAGCAACTGGGCCAGTGCATTAAGGGGTTAACCAAGGCCAGGAGTCGCTGACCTTCCCCCTCCCCTGAGACAGAATTATCTCTCAGTAAGAAACACACACACACACACACACACACTCTCACTCATAATGAAGATGTGGTTGCAGGACGGCCATATTTTGCCATTCAAAAAGCATTATGATGGAAATTTCACCTCCGCTTTCACTATTAGAGCAGAGCTGGGGACAAATGCGACTACTCTTGAATTTCCCAGGTATGCGCTGATTTTCTGCTGGACTGATCGGACGCTCCTCAAAAACAAAATGTAATACCTTCAGGCTTTGTTACACATCATAAAATAATTAAGCGAGGGCTTCATAACACTTACATGTAAAGGCATTTGGAATTTTATACCGTCATATTCTGCAAGTCCCTGTGTAAATGTACTGTGAACTGTGCAAGTGGAAATGCACATTTATGGTGTGTGTGTAGGTGTGTGTCTGAGAGAGAGAGAGAGAGAGAGAGAAACAGCAAAGAAAAAAATGCAGCGAATGTTTGAAAGAAAAAGACACGGCAGGCTCCAGGTGAGAAATTAGAAATATTAGCATATTTATTACAGCAACATGAAAGACATTAGAATGCCTACACCCTTTACAACAAGCAACGCAGAGGGACAAATAAGCATTGTACGGTGGCCAAAGAAAGAGAGAGAGGAGGAGAGAAAGAGACAGAGAGCTGAAATTCTTGAATGATAGTCACTCATGAACATTTACAATACAGCCCTGATGGGGAATGGAGAACAAACATTGTTTTTGAGATCAAGCAAACCAACCCACATAACCAACCTTGAGAGAGTGAAAAGTGACACAAACCTGGGATTGTTTTAGAGTGGAAACCAAAGTGCGGGTATGACCTTTGTATTCTTAAAATTTCTAAAGTTGGAGTGTTGAATAAGCTTGTAAAACGAATTTTGAGTGATTCTTTTGTCTTTTTCTAATCCTGACCTTGCATGAGGAATTTTGCACATGAAAACAAGTTTGCAACCAAATGTAGCCTATCAAATCATAAGCTAACTACATCCATAATCTAATCAAATATCTTACCACTCAAATAAATAAGAACAATTTTGTCCATTTATCTACCAGCGTTAAGATTCATTATAATATTTCAGAACAAAATTACTTTGTTCTGCCTAGAGGAATCAAAGTGAAGGTGCTGTTGGGGGGGTGGAGGGGGTGGGGGCAGGGTGTTGATGTGTGGTCATCTTTAAAACACAGATAAATACTACCTGTACATACACGTTACTCTTAATATCGCCTCTATAGGTCAACAGAAATGAACAATATCTCAGTAAATAAGGCATCTAAAAGGCCAGCGGTCAAGGGTAGTCCGCTAGAGTGAAATCATAGAGTTAGCAAGAGTAGAATGTACTAACATTTTCAGACTCTCCGAATTGTATTGTATTTTGTATTGTAATCTGAAACAATAGGGCAGAAACTGACCCAAACTGACAGTTCACTAAAGACGCCTACGCCTGATCTGCGGTGAAGCCGCTCTGCGCTGGCTGTGCCATTGTTTTTCCTATGGGGAGAGAAGATAACTCTGAGGAAGCGCTACCCTTGGCATGGTGCTCAAAATTGCCGCTGAGCGCTAGTCTGGCTATCACCAGACCAAGCTCAGTCTTTTAAGGTTGAACATTAGTCTGGGGAGTCTGCTCTGTATTTTCTACTGCACAAGAGGCGTTATCAACGGGCATAGTTCAAATGACTCTGTACGCAATTGGATAGTCCTTCAACCAATCAGACCAACGATCAGGGTGACGTAGCAGCGACAGTGGCATCAACGGGTTGCTGTACTTCGGTGGTCGGCTTGTTGAATGTAAACAAAAAGCTGCTTGGCCGCTTCTCTATCGTCATTGTGTTAAACCCGCCAATAGCGCGCCAGGTGGATAAGCCAACGGAAGCAAGATAGATAAATGTACAGGTTTCCAGCCTGAGATGCAGGGTGAAATCACCGGTAGATCGGGCTGGGTTTACCCAGTCTAGCTTGAGCTCTGCACTAAAAGTTCAAATTATTTCAACTTTGACCCTGTTGCCGCTGACCTTTTCAAGGCAAAACCAAAGCCAGAAGCAATGATGACGTATGCCTGCGCTGTGCTTTGCCTCTCTGCCTGCAATATACTCTGCACCCTACCTCGCCATTTTACCTCTGATCATGTGTTACTGTTGCTACGCCTTGTCAAGCTTTCCGTCCTAGAATGGCACATAACATATTTTACAGTTAGCATGGCATTTTCATATTTACCATCAAAATTCGTAGTCATCTTTAAAACACTGGGTCCCTGATTTCAGACAGAGGTAGACAAAAGCAGACTTCTTATTTCTAGCCACCGAACATCATTTTTTCTGGCTAAACGGACAGCTGTCAATGGTATATTTTAGTAGCTGTAGCTAGCTAGCTAAAGGCCATTTTATGCTTCTGCGGAGGCTCCACGCAGAGCTTTCGCAGTAGCCTACATAAGTGGCCTGGTGTTTATACTTGTGCGCTGGTGTGTGTGTGTCGAGCCGGCGTGTGTGTGTGTGTGGGGGGAGTGTGTGGTAGAGGGAGAAGTGAGAGAGTGACTGCGATTAGTTTCGGAGCGAGTACCGACTCTAGAGTCATAGTGAGAGGAACAAAATGTCTCCCCTGTGTTTTCTGACCACGGTGAAACATCTTCAGCAGGAAAAGTTAACCCTCTCCTTGATTTCACGTTGTTTATGGAGAAGGAGAACCAGGAAATGAGTCGGGGAGGGGGGGGATGCAATGCTACCAAGCCACGTCCGAGAGACGTGCGTCGCCGCGACGTGTAGTTAAATTTTTCGAGAGGTGCACGTCAGGCTACAGCGCTAGATGCATAAAACGGCCTTAAGCTAGCTTTAGCTCCATGAGTGACTACGGCTGACGTTTTAATGTTTCCAGCTCACTTGTTTGTTTTAAAATCAAAACCCTGTGAAAAGGGTTCAAAAGGGCCCATACTTGGATTTTCATACAACATGGCTCACTTTCAACATTACAAAAGAAAAGGCTTTTAGTATGAGGACTAAACAATGTGTTAGGGCAAACGTAACGTTATCTTGGGTAATTTGGCTGGTGTTGCTTTGCTTAGGTGTAAACTTCCCCAAATCCACTAAAGAAACTAACAATTGCAGTGTACATCAAAACAGACAAACACAATGTTTAATCCGTTCCTTACACGTTTTGCATTTGTATTTTGACTTTCAGAAAGGCTGAAAAAAGTCACCACCCTGCAAACTCTTTAAATGCTGAGTAACGCTCTTACTTCATGCAAATTGCTTAAGCGCGCAGAGAAATGCGAAGATTGACAGGTCTGCCATGCCTAGTTACGGTTGCTAAGCTATGATTGGACAATTTGTGCTTGGTGGAGGGGTTTAGCGAATGTTCAGTTTGTGATGTCTGTGGATAGAAATTTGATCTGAGGACGTCTCTTATCTCAGCCTCCCTACTTCCATCCCTACCTCGCCCAAACAAGCATTTTTACAAGCTGTTTTGTAGGCGGACCCAAGCTTAAAAAGTGCATGTAATTACTGTTGAAGAGAGGTATGCAAATTAAGCCAGTGTATCAATAGGGAAAGTCCATTCTACTCATTCTAACACTATGGTGGAAACTGCAGTCACTGTCACCTGTCAATCAAAGCTGAAGCTTCACACCATGCTACATTCCTTTGTTCAGACCAACGAATCACCTCCCTTCACTTTCCTCCTGCATGACCCGCCCCTGAACGAGTACTTCAGAAATCTCTTTTTCACAATAAAAGTACATTATAGTCCTCATCATCATCATCATCATCATCATCATCATCATCATTACAAACATTCTAACATTGGAAATCAACACTGTACAATTTTTACACTATGATACAATCATATATACTGTACTTTATGCCACTGTTGGTCCTGTAGAGTACCACATATATTAAAACCGGGTTTGGGAATACACTAAAGCAGGTTTAGTGGCATTAATGCAGTGCACGCAAAGTGCTCCCATCATATCTAAGCTTGTATTTAATGTGATAAGCAACAGTTCCCCTCCGATAGAGAAAAACCAACAAACCAATTTATTTGCTTTTTGCTGTAAACATTGTTTTGTAAATGTACCTTATCAGTATTGGTTTGAAACTAGGGATGCTTGAAATAGGTTGGCATGTCTGATAACAAGTTAGTGAGACAGTTCAAGACAACACAACTCATCTTTTTATTTTTATTTTTTGAGTAAAATGTACCCTATCGTAGGGCTAGGTAATATATCAATATTATATCAATATATGAGACTAGATATCGTCTTAAATTTTGGATATCGTAATATGACGTAAGTGTTGTCTTTTCCTGGTTTTAAAGGCTGCATTACAGTAAAGTGATGTCATTTTCTGAACTCACCAGACTGTTCTAACTGTTCTGTTGTTTGCCTTTACCTACTTAGTCATTGTATCCACATTACTGATGACTATTCATCAAAAATGTCATTGTTTATATATTTTGTGAAAGCACCAATTGTCAAGCCTACAATATCGTCGCAATATCGGCATCAATGTATTTGGTCCAGAATATCGTGATATTTGATATTCTCTATATCCCCCAGATCTACCCTCTCTTGGTGGCAGCGCTGAAAATAAACACTGCTAATATTTCATCTTGATGAAAAAAAAAAGGGTTTCTTTTCCAATGCTCCCTTTCATCATGCAGACTATTTGAACAAAGAACTGTAATAACTGTGACCGCCCTTGTGTTATCATCCAGCCATATTAACTGATGACAGGACAGAGTGTAGTAGCAATGGTGGTATGTTGCCCAGATGAACATTTCAAGGTTACTGTACATGGCACAACACTGGAAAAACAAGGAACACCTTCTTAACAGTGTCAACTCAATGAAGACCTTGGCATCCCCTTGGCCCCAACACATAAAACACTATAACTTTCTTAACACACCTGAAACATGGGAAGGCAAACTTTCTGGGCTGAAATATTCCCAACAACATCATACTGTAACAGCTGAATAGACAATGTTGTTGGGAATAGACAGTCAGTTATGGAAGAGTAAAAATGTATCTGTGCGAACTGCAGCTTTAGCAGTTTCTGCGGTTTCTTTGCACTCGGTTACGTCACAAGTGCAAGCGGACTGGCAAAGGTGCACTGGGTCTAGTTGCTATGGAAGTGTGTCTGAGAGCAGTCTCTAGGGAAGCCCTTTTCCTGGTCAAAAACACTATTGAAATGAAGCATTCGTCCATTCTACATGAGCTAGCAAAGTCTTTATATCCCTCTCTATCTCTAAAGGTCCAGTTTTCTGTTCCCCTCCCCCACACACATTCATGTCATTCAGAACCTTGGCTCTCTCATTGGCTCTCTGTATACAGAGAGCCCTGGAAAGGGCCATACATGTACTAGGTAACAACTCCCATTAAGTTTGAGCGATACAAACCTCACCACCAATACAAACGTTAGGTCCATCTCTACGGTTGTGGGACACGTAGCCCATATAAACATATATCTACACGTATACATATCTTCTGATCCTTTTTAAACTCTTCGAGGTGAAAACTCAAAACGGAAACAAAATGACGGGGAAAAAAAAACAAACAACTCTACACCTCACAGACAGTGATGGTAATTATATTCTAATTTGTTTTTTTTTTGTCATTTCCTTTGTTAAGAATATGTTTTTCTTCTTTTGTTGAGCTGATATGATGTGAAATGGTCTGGGATGCTCTTGATGTGGCCTTGTTGTTGGACGTGCGTCTCTCTGTCGCTCCACAACGGTGGCTGTGTCGCCGGGACTCTTGAGTGCTAAAGCCGGTAGTGCCCATCGAGGATGGGAAGAATGGTGAAACTGCGAGAAGGTGAAGGAGTCAAGCGTCCCATGTTGTCTCCACCTCAGTGTGTCTCGAGATCAATGGAGGCCCGAGCACAGAGTTTCCATTACAACTGCCGTTTCAGCGGGGGAAACTCTTCACAGGAGCATCCATTTTGGCTCTGTCTCACTGTGCGTTTATGTGGAAACTGTTATACTTGGACGTGCGTCCCCTGGGTCTGCAGGCTCTGCACGCTGGACAAAATCTTCTTCTGGTGGCCGGCAAGACTCACACCCATCTTGGACAATTCACTACAAGGAAGACAGAAAAAAAAAGAAGGAAAATGTTCAAACAATATTCATTAATGACACTTTTAGAGAAAGAAATCTACATTGTCCCTTAAATGACAAGCAGCTGCTGAGGTTTCATGTCCAAGACACTTGTGTAAATCCCCTTTTTTTTTTACTTTTAAATGACACTCAAGTGGAATATATTATGTCTTTTACTGACAATATTGACCTTTTGAGTGCTTCATTTAACTGGGATGAGTCACCAGCCGTTTGTACCTGACACTGATGTAGAGGATTGAGTCCAAGCTGACATATCCAGCACTGGAAAAGTTCTCCTTATACTGGCCCATCTTGATGGCCTCCAACCACCCATCCACTGTGCTCACACTGAGCTCTGGGGGGGACAGGTCCTCCCTGCTGGGATACAAAGCACACTCGCAACTCAATGAAATGTTGTCCTGTTGAGTGGCTTTATAAGTTTGAGGGCAATCATTTTCCCCCCCTGGAGCTGTACCTAAGTCTAACTCTCGTTAGGGCATTCGCTGTATAAAAATAAAACGTGTCAGCAGCACACTTGAGGAGCTAGTTAATGCTCATTCAGGGTGCTCTATCTGCACTGGGACGGACAACAACCGCAGCATGACAGACTCAAATCCACTGTAAAAAAACATAAACCCTAAACTTAACCTACCCGTTAGTGGGTAAGTATGAATAATGATTCATCCCCTCGCTAGTACAAGCACACATGGCTTTACTTGTCGGACCGTTTGACTTGTTGGTTGGCTTCCTATTGCCATAAGTTCTTATGAATGATCTCTGTGTTTATTCATTTGCATGCTCAAACTTAGTAAATACCCTGTAGCATTGCAGCTGCACTTACTGTACATATGACATGCACTTACATACCCATGCTGTATATGATTCAGATAAGGCCATGACATAGTGTGTATGATTTTTGTATAGGACTCTTCATTCCGGTCACGTTGTTCTTGGTGTCTACAGTGTGTTTGTTAGTAGTGCCTTTGAGCTTCTGTTGTCAGGGGGCATTTTCGGCCTTTATTTTTGACAGGAGCTGAAGACATGAAAGGGGAGAGAGAGAGAGGGGAATGACATGCAGCAAAGGGCCGCAGGTTGGAGCCGAACCCGGGCCCGCTGCCTCGAGGAGCAAACCCCTACATATGGGCGCCCGCTCCACCAACTGAGCTATCCGGGCGCCCGTCTGATTTATTTTCTTTGTTCAGAGTGTCTTCTGTCATCTTTGAAAGGGACGGAAGCATATTCTGTTATGCTAGTCTGAACATCAGCTAAATGCCTGAAGTGTAAAAAATGTAAAAATAATAAAATTCTATGGATGTGTGCGAACTGGGAAGGAAGAGAGTCTAAATTTAGAATGTGAGACTACGCATATGCCAACCCACAACCCTATATTCACACCTTTTCACTGACAAATGTGACTTTGCTGAGAAAAGATAAGAATGTCGTTTTACTAAACCACAATGACATGCTTTACTTTGCACAATTTTCCAAACTGACAAAGTAGATTTACAATGTCAATCTAGAGCAGTGATTATGTCTTCTACACGTGTACCGTCCTACAGTATAATCCAATCCAGATATGTCAGGCCTACAGTATATGCGTGTGTGTGTGTGTGTGTGTGTGTGTCAGATCTCAGTACCATGCTGAGCTGTTGGCGAGCTCTCTGAGGCTGGCTGGGTTTCTGATGAGCTTGTCCAGGATTGTGACAATCTGTCCAAACTTTGGCCTGTCGCTGCGTCCCTTCTCCCAGCAGTCCAACATGAGCTGGTGCAACACCACAGGACAGTCCATAGGAGCGGGGAGACGGTAGCCCTCGTCTATCGCTTTGATCACCTGTGGGGGGAGACGGGGTAAAACATCAGGTTCTGGGATCAATACAAGAGAGGGAAATAGAAATGTCCAGGAACATTCTTTCTCATAGTTAAGAGTTGTGGTGAAGATTGAGGAAAAAAAAAACAGTCTTGGTCACGGTAACTGAGACATGATGTACGTGTTTGTGACTCACATCCTGGTTGGACATCTCCCAGTAGGGCCTCTCTCCGTATGAAATCACCTCCCACATGACGATGCCGTAACTCCACACATCGCTGGCTGAGGTGAACTTCCTGTAAGCTATGGCCTCTGGAGCCGTCCACCTGATGGGGATCTTTCCTCCCTGGAGATACAGTAGTTCACAACACAGTCAACACATTATGGCATACCGAATATGTCACCCACCCACTCTGGAATGGTGTAACTATGTAAAGGTTGCTTTATTAGTACGTTTGTGGCTAAGCGCTATGATAAATCCAGAGCAGGCCTGAAAAAAAAAAATAATAATAATAATTAGATGGTGGCTGAGGAGAAACTCGGTGCAGCGCTGCCTTCAAGAACAGAGCAGGTGAGATTATACACCAATTTAACACTTCTCTCTAATCTGCTCGCAACATAGGGGTTACTTTTGCAACAGTGTCTATTTTCTTACACTTGACTTTATTTTGCCATCTTTTTTCATCTTCTTGCATGCTGCTCCTGCCTTTGTTGTTGATGCACAGATCAAAAGGATTCCATAAAGCCCACTGTATAGACACAATAGGCAGCAACATACCCCCGCCCTCTCTCTCTCTCTCTCTCTCTCTCTCTCTCTTGCTCTGTCTAACACACACACACACACACACATGCGGTATACCTCTATAGGGCTCGGTTCAGCTTTTTAACATGCGGCAGCTGCCTCTGCACCACCTAGCATTTCCCATCTCTGCTTGGACAAAGTCAAATAAAAGACAAAGCTGCCAAGTCACTCGGCACTGTACTTTTGTTTTCACCACCCCCCCAGTCCACCGCCTACCCCATCCTCTTTTTTTTTTTTTCTTCTTCTCTTTAAACTGCTCTCACTGGATCCTTCCCCTGCCTTCCCTTATGTTCTCTCTCTCTCTTTCTCTCTAAGCGTCCCTCGATCTCAGTCTTATTTGATATCCACTCCTCCGCCACTCTCCCCCCCCCCCCCATGCCTGCAGCTCTCCATCTAGGTCTCCTGACATCAGTGGGGTGATTGCAATAGAGCAGTCAGCGGCTGATACACTCCTCACAGGGCAATGCTAATGCCATATTAAAAATAACATCCCCAACACTTCCTATGAATATGAATAATGCCATCTCCTTGTGGGCATTTTAGATGAGTTACTCTGCAGTGGTTTAACACAGTGTTGTATGAGGTTCTCCATTCTCTCTGTGCTCTGTGAGAGGATGGTGATGGTGCCGAAGACTTCTTTGATTTGAACATATAGAGGCTGTGTGTCAATAATACATGTTTAGAGCCTTACAGTATGTCTTTGTCCAGTCATTACAGAAACATGTTATACATGTAGAGAAGAGGTCATTACAGGTCCTCTCAGTTCCTACTGTTGTAACCGAAACCAGACACTGGGCCAGAGTTGTCCAAATTAGATACACTCTATACAATCATTCACATATGAATGATTGACAAATTTACTATTTTAACCCTTTTTTTTTTTTTTTTTTTTAATGTAACTGTTTTTTAATGCTTAATGCTTATTTATCATGTATTTATCTATTGTACTTTGCAAGCTTTGGTTACTATTTATGTTACTATTTATTGGTAACTATTTATTATTTGTCTATATGGAAGTGTGTGTGTGTGTGTGTGTGTGTGTGTGTGTGTGTGTGTGTGTGTGTGTGTGTGTGTGTGTGTGTGTGTGTGTGTGTGTGTGTGTTAGATTATGCTGTGTCCATGGTATTGTACATGCACTGATGCTCAACACAAATGAAGTTCCTAACGGATAAATAAAGTTCTTTGAATTGAATTGAATTGAATTATGGGCTTAGTGTCCTGCTCCATTGCCACAGGTGTAAGGTCTGTTGTATTATCTATATTACATAATATATATACTCTAAGTAGCAGGCTCCCTCTTGCCACTCATGAGATTGCAGCTTTCTCGTGTGGTAGCGTACTTTACATATTCACCTCCGACTGGACAGTTATAGTCTCCCATTTCTATTCTGGAAAACAAACAAAGTAGTTTGTTTCCTGAACAATGTGTTTTCATGCATCATTATAATGTAGCTTGTTCAAGCTACAGTACAGGCCAAAAGTTTGGACACACCTTCTCATTCAATGCGTTTCCTTTTTATTTTCATGACTATTTACATTGTAGATTCTCATTGAAGGCATCAAAGCTATGAATGAACACATATGGAATTATGTACTTAACAAAAAAGTGTGAAATAACTGAAAACATGTCTTATATTTTAGATTCTTCAAAGTAGCCACCCTTTGCTTTTTTATTAATAAGGGAAAAAATTCCACTAATTAACCCTGACAATGCACACCTGTGAAGTGAAAACCATTTCAGGTGACTACCTCATGAAGCTCATTGAGAGAACACCAAGGGTTTGCAGAGTTATCAAAAAAAACAAAGGGTGGCTACTTTGAGGAATCTAAAATATAAGACATGTTTTCAGTTATTTCACACTTTTTTGTTAAGTACATAATTCCATATGTGTTCATTCATAGTTTTGATGCCTTCAGTGAGAAACTACAATGTAAATATTCATGAAAATAAAGAAACACATTGAATGAGAAGGTGTGTCCAAACTTTTGGCCTGTACTGTATATCATATTAAATCGGGAAGCCGTTTACTGCAGTGATCAGCTTTTCCCACATTTGTTTGACGTGCTTGTTCTGTTTGCTGTGGGAATCAAAACCAATATAATTTCGCACCCTTTAGTCTTGAATGCAGCGCTAAAGCCAGAATTAGTTTTGGAGGTTCCATTCAAAATTGAAAGCACCTGTTGTGCCTTTAGTGTTTGTGCGAATGGGGATAATAACTGAGTGGATCTAAGTGGACTCGGCTATCAGCTCTGATCACGTGATGTGTCAGGAGAAAAATGAGAACTTCTCTTTCTGAAAAGATGAGATGGAGAGTGTGGATCGTGAAGTACAGGGGACAAATTACACGTATTTGCTCTTCGTTGCCCACGTTTTGGATCAGAACTGAATATCTTGGGGTAATATGTCAGGTTTGGTTTTGGACTGAATCTAAGGATGTATAAGGTCAATGGGTGGTTGGACTGTAATTGGAAATAACATTTGTTTATGACGGCCGCAGAACATGAAAGCGCGTCTTACCCTCGTGGTGTAGGCCGCCTCTGGGTCGTCCTCCAGAACTCGGCTCAGGCCAAAGTCAGACACCTTACACACCAGGTTGCTGTTGACCAGGATGTTTCGAGCCGCCAGGTCTCGGTGGACGTAGCTCATGTCCGACAGGTACTTCATACCTGAGGCGATGCCGCGCAGCATGCCGACCAGCTGGATCACCGTGAACTGGCCGTCATGTTTCTGGAGGGTGAGACAAGGAGAAAGGTGAATGAATACACAGCACAGAGTGTGAATGCTGACATTAAGCTGCATCAGAGGTAGAGGGGGAGGGGGGGGGGGGTCACACTGATCAAGGTAAAGTCTTCAACAAGCTCAGCTGGAAGTGAAGGTGTAAGCCACGATTCAAGCATCTGTAATGACAGTGCTTCTGAAGTGTTTCGGAGCAAGACTCTGAAGCGAGCTCTCGCTAACCCTGCGCTTTGACCTATCTCTGGAGGGTGGCCAGCAAAAGATGAATTTCTCCGCCCAGGGATCAGTGGAGGATCACCAAAAAAAAAACAAAAAAAAACTACTTGCAGAGGATTGGCTCTGACAGAGCAGTCAAAACTTTCCTGTCTAACACTGACCGTGTGTTTTTTCAGATTTGAGCCGTCTTTGGCAGAGAGCAGAGCCTGTTGATCGATGGCGGTCCAGCTCACCTTCCTCTGCCAATTATTTCTGCCCTGGGCCAACGGTCCCCGTTAAAAAGCCATCCGTGTTATCAGTCACCCTCTCTGTCCTTTATATATCATCTCTCCTTCCCTCTGTCTCTTTGTTCTCTCCATCCATCTCTGTCTGTCCTTAGTCACTGTCTCCACGAGAGCGAACTCAGTATTACTTTGACTCGGTGTCCATCTGTCTATCTATCTTCCTTCATCTTTCTACATCTGTGCACACACCCCCTCCTCCCCCTTCCTCTACCGTTCTCTCTCTCTCTCTCTCTCTCTCTCTCACTCCCTCGGCAGCTGTGGAGTAAGTTAATTAGCCGGGGGTTTTGTGAGATGCTGATTGATTGGACTGTCTAACAAACCTACAGACTTCCTCTATCAATCTGCCCACCACGTTGCATTTCCAGGAAGGAGGAGGAGGAGGACGGGTGGGCAGGGAAAGAGAGAGAGGAGACAAACGCAGGGGCAGAGAGGTTAGACAGGGAGATGAAGGAGACGGATGAGAACGGTGACGATGGAACATGAGACTTTTTGGCATATTCTGCCATATTGCTTAAGTTTTTTTTAGTTTTTTGTTGTTGTTTTTTTACCAGAAAACTAAAAGGAAACACTTGCTAAGGATAGAAAGGCTACTGTAGGTAGAAACAAGGAGACCGAAGATAGGAAGCCGACAGAGCGTTGGTTTTGTTATTTCCGAGGGACGACTGCTTAATAAATGGTCAGAATAATTAAAGACGCATATGGATGCCAGGAGCACGGATGAGTTGTAAAACCCATAAAATGCCATAATTATATTGAGCCACTGCGGACACTCTTTATGACCCTCGTTACACACACACAACATGTGTGTGTGTGTGTGTGTGTGTGTGCGCGTGCGTGCGTGCGTGTGTGTGTGTGAGTGTGAGTGAGTGAGTGAGTATGTGTGTGTGTGTGTGTGTGTGTGTGTGAGTGAGTGTGTGTTTTTTTCCAGGCTATTTTTTTATCCGTCAGATTTCATTTCATTTTGCTTCAGCGTTGCTGATGGGATTGGTGTCTATTTAGTGATGGGCCTATCATCACAGGCTTAATGGCTTTGGAGCACTGCAGTGATTTTACTGGCTGACAAACAACTGTGAATATGAATCAGGGGGACTTTTAATGTGAGACACACCAGGGCTGCTACAAGCTATTCATCCGGTTGGGAAATGCAAAACCCTAAGTGCAGTTCAGGGCTCCTCAGCTGAATCAATACTGCTATTTCACTGGCACATATTGTATATGAACAGTAATAATGAATCACACGTTTGGCAACTTCTACAGCATTTTATGCTTGTCTTCCACAACGGCAATTAAATAAAGGTCCATACTTTTCTGGATATAATTGAGATTTTAATTAATTTTGAGAAAGTACATGGACACATGTTGGATATGTGGAACATGAACGTGGATATGTTTCTGAGGATGGGGTTTAGGAGAAATATTTTAAAAACATCAGTTTGTGTAATGACGTATTGAGTGACAGGCTCCTCTGACTTCGGTCATAATCTTGATTTCAATAAAGCAATACCTCTACAGACTTCCTTCGATTTCTTTTTATTTATTTATTTTTTTTAAACCTGTTCACTGATAAGGGATTCAGCAATAACCTTGACTAAAATCGGCTTCAAAAGGCTTAATTTTACAACACTCTGGCATGGATTTAAACTTTGTGTTCCAACGCTTAATCTAAAAAACGTTTTTGTTTTTAAACCAGTCTCTTTACTGAGATGATTTTTAGAGACTTGATCAGCATAATAGGAGTCTCTGGAAATATTGGCGCTGGCTGTATTTCTCTGTTTAAGCTGATTTCCCGTAAATCTCTCTTTGGCATTTTGGAGATTCTTTTTGTGGTATTACACTTGAAATGAACTGTTCATTTCTGTGTCCCCCGACAGAGCAAAATGTTGCTCGCAAGGCAATACACTTTCTTTGCTTTATTGCCCATTTATCAGCAGTCTGCCGCTGTTTTCTGCTCTGGGATGTGGACGCTAAGTGCATTTCATAGACCTATAGTAGCAAACAACAAGTGTGGGGAGGCCATGCATCCATCTAAATGTTGCTGTTCTCAGCCACTTCTGTATCCATACTAAGTGTATGTGTACGTACTGAACATATCATGACCATAATCACTACATCCATGTATGTACTGTATAATAATAATTCTTGCAGCTAAAACAGTAGTGATTTTAATCCTATTTACCGTCATGCGACTAATAAGAAAAAAATACAAACTCATCATTTCACCACGTTAATACTCTCACCGTGTATAATTAATTTTTGATGGCAATTATCCGTCTACGCACACTGTGCCACTGAGTGAAGATGTTTTGCTATTTTTATATTGAAAATGTGTCGTTCCTAGCTGCACAAAACAACAGTTCTTTTTTAGATTGTGTCAAAGTATCTTTTACACTTGGTAATGTGGTGACTGCATGTGAAAATGTGGCTCAAAACAAGTTAAAAAAACAACAACTAATCAGCTGAAATAGTGTTTATTTTAATGGAGACTTGTAAACTTTAGTCCTTGGCGTAAAACTTTTAATAGATTGAATTCTCCAGCTTGATATGAAACCAATTTCAGGTACCTTTTTTATGAATATGTTTTAAAAGAATGAGCCTTCAATACAGTTGGGACATCATTTTCCACATGGCCTTTGTAAAGACTTGTGGTCCTGGCCTTGCAGGAAATGCGTCCGGCATGTTCCTTCGAGCTAAGCCGTGACTCACCTTGAGAAAAGTGTCCAGGGATCCGTTTTCCATGAACTCCGTTATGATCATCACTGGTTTACCTACAGACACACACAACAAGGCCGCTGTTAGTGGAGCAGAATGACAAGAAACAAAGAAACTAGAAGCCGACTATAAAGAAAGGAGGACAGAGAAGTAGTGGGGACCACAGCTGTGACCAGCCTTCCTCTCGGTCTCTCTGCCCCTCTCTAGGGGATAACATGGCATGTCGTCATCAGTCACACTGACAGCTTCTAATCAGCCCTCTCCATAAACGCCAGGCGATAATTAGAATGGACCAATCTACCAGTATGTGTGTGTGTGTGTGTATTAGGGGGGCTCCTGAGATCTCATGAATACTAATCAGCCTC
The DNA here is from genome assembly GCF_010015445.1 of Perca fluviatilis. Classification (NCBI taxonomy): domain Eukaryota; kingdom Metazoa; phylum Chordata; class Actinopteri; order Perciformes; family Percidae; genus Perca; species Perca fluviatilis. Next base: position 27,828,370 of record NC_053122.1, on the reverse strand, counting down.
AAGGGGAAGGGGGTTGTGGTTGGATCGCTGTATGCATCTGCACCTGCATGAGTGTGCGTTTGTGTGATGAAGGGGTGGTTGACTGACAGGCCCCGCGCACTATGGTCCCCTGTATGGCATCTGGTGGGGCTTACAAATGATTAACAAAGTACCTGCACATGTAAACACACGCACACACACACACCAAAAACAGCAGTTGTCCCCGTTTTACAGGGTTCTCCCTAGGTGCCACCCCCCCACCTACATCTGAGCTTTGCCAATCAAAAACAAACGTGCATTGTGCAGTACAAATTATTTTGTGTGTGTGTGTGTGTGTGTGTGTGTGTGTGTGTGTGTGTGTGTGTGTGAGAGAGAGAGAGAGAGACTTGTAAACACAGACTATGTCAGTTGTGGGTCACATTTGCCCAATCAGACCTCAGAGATGCTGGGAAAAAACTTGGGGGAGATAAAGACAGCATGAGGGAGGAAGCCTGAAGAAGTGGAGACAGAAAGGGTAATGTTATAGAACATAGAAAATAGTAGAAAAAAAAAAAAGAAGAAATGAAATTTTCCCATAATGTACCCCCCAAAGATCCCAGTCTTCTAGGAAAAGGGCTCATTCAAAATGCTTTAAAAAATAAATAAATCAAATCAAATCAAAAAACCATGTCAATAAAGCTTCACTGAATTAAAAATTGAAATTGTGAAATAAACTGAAAGAAAAAGGGAATTGGGAAAGAAATGAATGGAAAACAAATCGAGGATTGACGAGTGTAAAGTTAACAAAAGAAGCAAAGGGTTAAAAGATAAAAGAGGGATGGATGGGAGGAGGAAAGGGAAAGCGAGAAGGGAAGGAGAGGGGAGGAAAGGAAAGAAGAGGAGGAGGAAATGGGGATGAAAGGAAAAGAGGGAGAGGAGAGGAGGAGTGGTCAAAAGCTTGTCATGGAAAGGCAGGAACAAACCACAGAGGCCTACAGTGAGATTGTAGGTAAAGACAGCAATACATCACCTTAAACGAATTCACTATCTCACTGCAGCAAACACAGACGCCCGCACACACACACACACACACACACACACACACACACACACCCAAACAGAGTCGCCTGGTCTCTGGTGGTGGTGTCTTCTCTGACAGAAACATTAGTCTCAGGGATAAAAGTGAAAGAGAATTGGATTTTCTTCTGCTCGGGGTGAGGACTGCTGGTCACATTTATCTCCACACGGGGCCTGTGTTGTGTGTGGTGTGTTGCTCTGTGTGTGTGTGTGTGTGTGTGTGTGTGAGTGAGAGAGAGAGAGAGAGAGAGAAAGAACTGGTTTCAGGGCATGGCAAGTAGGGGGTGGTGAGGTGGCACAATGATGACCGCCTGATCTCAGCTCTGATCAGAGGTGAACATATGTGTGCTTTTGTGTGCGTGTGTTTGTCACAGCGATGGATAAAACAGTTAATGGGATTGATCCCACATAAAAGGAGGTCTGACTCTTCACAGCCTTCTGTCCACCTTGGGGAGGTGTGTCTGTGTGTGTGTGTGTGTGTGTGTGTGTGTGTGTGTGTGTGGCCATGTATGTTACCAGTGAAGGAGAATATTACTTTCAGGCTTACGTCGTTAGATGCGGTCAAGAGAGAAGCACAATGAAACCCATTCATCCTGATGTGTCGGCTTAGAGAACCATGTGAGCCTGGCGTGCATACCAATAAAACCGACCACTCCCGCTGCATGTAAGCTGGTTCCGTCTCTTTTTGTCAAGTGCCAGCACAAACACACACGCACACTCGATGATACAATGAAATCCCTTTCACTTCTTGCGACTTCACCACATGCCATCCGCATTTCAAAACACACACACACACACACACACACAAACACAGGCAGGACGGAGCCTCTTCAACTCGTCGCGGAGCGCCTCTCCGCCAAACATTCGTAAGCGCTCCTCAATTTCTTCCTGAAAGCACATAATTAACTAATCACATTCATATTCATACAAATTTATAGCCATTCATCGCCTTTAGAAATAACGCAGCCGTTTGTGGAGCTAAAAACACCTCCCGTGTGTGTGTGTGTGTGTGTGTGTGTGTGTGTGTGTGTGTGTGTGTGTGTGTGTGTGTGTGTGTGTGTGTGTGTGTGTGTGTGTGTGTGTGTGTGTGGGTGGGTGGGTGGGTAGGTGTATGTGTGCGCAGATTGGCTATTGATGTTCTGCCAGGTGGAGTGTGTTATGGAACGATCAGTAAGGAGTTTTCTTTTTTTTTTTTCTTTTTTACAGCTCTTCATTAGGCGAAAGTAGAAAGTGTTGTCTCTGCTTTCCCCAGGATAGAGCTCGGGTCATTTAGGCTTCACATGAGTGTGTGTGTGTGTGTGTGTGTGAATTGTTGTGTGTGTGTGTGTGTGTGTGTGTGTGTGTGTGTGTGTGTGTGTGTGTGTATCAAAGCGATAGAGACTAGGTATATACAGTATATCTTGTAAATGACATTATGAGAGGCTGTTTCTGTGTGTGTTGGTGTGAGCGTAAGCGAAAGCGATGCAGTCTGTATACATCTGGACAATTACATTATGAATGGCTATCTGTGTTTGCGCCAGTGGGCCGCATTACCGCATTATTGAATGAGACGGCCCAAGGTACAAACGAGAAAATGAAATAACTGCTGTATTGATTAATGTTAAGGCTCTGAACTAAGTGATACAATGCTTTTAACACAGGACCGATCTCTGTTCTGGGAAGCACCATGTGAGGGTGCGGAGAAACAGTAAGACAGAAACTCAATAACCTTATCTCCTCTCCTCTCTTCACCTCTCCTCCCCCCTCTTTGCTTTCTCATCTCCTCTCATTTCCTCACATTTGTCTCCTCGCCATACCTCCTCTCGTCTATCCGCCCCTCTTTTCCTCAAATCTCTTCGCACCCCCGACCCCTCCGTTGCCCTCATTTGTTCTCAAGCCCCATCCTCTCTCTCTCTCTCTCTCTCTCTCATTTCCTCGCTCTTGTGTCCTATCTCATCCATCCATCTCCTCCCTTCTTCCCACCGTCCCGCACCCCGTCGTCACCTTCTCTCTACGCTCCCCTCCTCTTTCTCCTCTTCCTCATTTGTCCCCGCAGTCCAATCTCCAGATCTGCATACGTATTCAAAACATGAATTTCAAACACAGGAAAGATTGAAACTCTCATTGTTCAGCGCACAAAGACACACAGTTAAAACTAATCGCTAGTTTCTTCAAACAGACGATGGGTGGGTGGTTTTGCCGGTTTTAACAGCACTTTTGTAGGGCAGTTTTGTGTGTGTGTGTGTGTGTGAGGGTGTGTCTGCGTGTGCGTGTGTGCGTGTGTGTGTGTGTGTGTGTGTGTGTGTGATGGGGGAAGATGAGATGGAGCTCGGTAATTGAGGGTTTTCCAAATGAGCCGATTGTTGCAGCGATTGTAAAACACATAAAGGATGGATGTATAAAATGAGGGACGGGGGAGATGAAGGGAAGATAAGGAGATGGGGGTGGGGGAGGGAGGGGGGTGCACTTTCCTGATGTGTACCGAGACAGAGAAAAGAAAGATCTATTTTTTTCTCCTTTTTAGCATGTGGCGCTCTAATTAGCATGACAATAGCAACAATCAGGTGACAGACAGCAGAGTAGGTTATTAAAGTGGCACACGACAGGGGCTGAGGGCTTATGAGGTTTTAAATGGAGAGAACACACACACACACACACACACACACAGAAAATAATGAAAATGGAAAATGCAGACAGCCAAAATAACATACCCAACACAAAATAACTGCAAAAGTTATTTTGTAGTTTGCGAAATTCAAATAAATACCACTACAGCCATTATAACTATACCACAACTGCTAACCCTACTATTACTACCACTACTGTATTACCCCTACTTCTACGGCTACTTTTACTACTATGCTGACAGTGTTACTTGTAAGACTGTCATATTAACAATACCAATCATTCTAAAGATCTCCTACTTCCTATTTGAAGAAATGGGCGTAATCTCTTTCTTGCTGCGAGTCAGATGATGTTGAGCTCATGTCTGTCCTTTAAATATGAAGCTACAGCCAGCAGCTAGCCTGGCTGGGGCCACACTGTATGCCACACTACAGTATTTCTTTGGACACAGACAGGTTAGCTGTTTCCCCCTGTTCCCAGTCTTTATGCTAAGCTAAGCTTTGGTCTTCATATTTAACAGACCGATATGAGAGTGGTATTCTCATCTAAGTCACGACAAGAAAGCAAAAATGCATGTTTTTAGTATGAGGACATTAAACGTATTTCTTGTCTGATGTCCTAACACTATGGGGGCTTTCACACCTATCTCATCGGTCCGGACTTTCGGACTTTTCAGTTTGACGCAAACCCAAATTAAGGTGAATAAGTGTGATAAGATAAGACAAGATAAGAAGCCTTTATTGACATTATATTACAATGAATACAACGAAATTACGAGTGCCCCTCCCAGCCGTGCTTAAAAGGAAACTATACGCACACAACAGCACTCCCCGGTCCGGACCAAACAGACGAAATTTGGTCCGACCAAAAGAGGTAGTCTCAGTCTAAATCAAACCGAACCAATGCCCGGTTCGTTTCTAGTGTGAAGGCATTTTTTGGATGGTGCAGAGACTTTCGGACCAAATCCAGGAAGTTCTGGCAGTCGTCGTGTTATAAGGAACAGCTCGGTGCTTTAGTGTGCACGTGAGAGAGAGAGTGACGGTGGATGCGCTCAGAGCAGACAGCTGTCGGCTGTCAGAGCAGAGAAGAGATAAGCAGTTCACTTGTTAAGTCGTAGTAAATGTACCGTGTAGGTTTCAGTTTGTCTCCGAACAAACGCTGCAGCTCCTCAAAACCCAAGTAACGTTACCGGGACTTGCAACAACAACAAAAAGAGCCGCGCTAGCATTAGGAGAGCAGCAGTCAGCTGGAGAAACTCACAAAAACTCTGACACTAGAGAGCGAATACGAGAGGACAATCAATTACAACTATCGGCAGACGCAGCTCACGTATGTGATGAAGACAGGACGTAGTTATGTCATGTGTAGTTATGTCATGTGTAGTTCTTTAGTGCGCTTGCATAACTGCAGTGTGAAACCAAAACTAACCGGAACCAACGTTTAACGTGTAACAAAAACATGAAGCATGGTCCGAACTTATAGGTGTAAAAAAGGCCCTAAAGCTTCTGATATTTCCACAGTATCATTACTAATGCTGATAATGTTGTTACAACTGCTGCTGCTGCTTCATATACCACAGCTACTTCTGCTACTGCAGCGCTGCGACAACAACTACTACTACTCTTAGTACTACTCCAACCGATAGTACTACTCCTATAACCGCTGATTCTATACACAAACCAATCCGGCACACCTGAGCCCAGAGCAGTCAGGGTCAACCTTCCTGATTACACTGAGGGCGGTGTGAAGGGGACCAGCTGGCGCTGGGAAAGAAAAGGCCTGAAGGAATTATTGACCCATCTCAACTCTCACCCCCTCACTGGCAGACACACACACCCTGGGCTGTGACCTGTGAAATTACTGCCCCGCTAGTTTCTCAGTGTGCCGTGAAGACAGGTGAGAAGAGAGGCACAAAGAAACGCGCGTAGAAGGAGACGGAGCACAAAACGGCAACAACAACACGCGCACGCACATTGTTACATTCATGGAGCACAGTAAAGAGCGCCCGGATGGCTCAGTTGGTGGAGCGGGCGCCCATGTATAGGGGTTTGCTCTTCGGGTTCGACTCCGACCTACGGCCCTTTGCTGCGTTTCATTCCTCCCCCCCTCTCTCTCTCTCTCTCTCTCTCTCTCCCCTTTCATTTCTTCAGCTGTCCTGTCAAGGCCTAAAAATTATCTTAAAAATCTTTTGTCAAGCCAACCTTTTCACAGCCAGCTCCGCTGCTGTCCACAACAGTTCAAGTATTCATTCTTGAATTTATTCTGTTTTTTTATCAGAATGGGGTGTGTCATTGAAAAGAAAATGCTGTAATTACATATCTGCCTGCCGGAATATAAAAAAAAAAGCTCATTTGATTTAGGTTCTTGCTTGCTACATCTACAAACTGCTAACCAAAGGTCACAGTTAACACCAAGCATTATGTAGACAACGAGAGAGAGAGGAAGTGAATAAGAAATGCACGGAGTTTCCTCGTTCTTAATATGCATGCTGCTGAATATTCATGAGGCTAAAAAACACATCCAATTAACTTTATGAATTATTAATATTCATGATAAAAGCCTATGCATATGCATTTGCTCTTTTATTGTTGGCCTAAGTGCCACTGAGCACCGGTGTGTGATGGACTCAAGATCTTTGTGTGTATGTGAGTGACGGGAGAGGTGGGGGCAGGTAGCGGGGGGGAAGCGGGGCTTTATTTGTCTGCCTGCATGTTTACAATTCTGTTTCTTCGTAGCGACTATCTCCCGCTTCCGTTTGCTTGTCTGTAGATCTCTAACAAACATCTGCATAACAAGGTGTCAGACTAGAGGAGGAACAGAGCAGTGGCACTGAGGAACATGAGCAGGAGGGGGGGAAGAGACGAAGAGTCCTGAAACTGCATTTTTTAATAATTTAAAAAAAATAAACATAATTTGACCCATTTTCAAAAAGTTTCTGTATCAGAAATATGGGGTTCTTTTTCAACCATATTATCAAATGTATAAGTAAAATAAATGACCAGTTCACTAATTTCATTGAATGTGGGTGTTTTGTAAAGGCCCTGACCCACCGTCCCGATAATCGGCCGTCGGACAGTCTGGCGAGGTCAGTGACTCGAGTGTGTTCGGTGTGTTCCGTCGTCCGTTGGAGGCGCCGTCGGCCTTCATTTGGGCCGATTTGACATGTTGAATCGGAAGGCGGGCAGTCAGACATAATGGCCAATCTGATTGGTGGAGCGCTAGCCCGGAAATGAGGAGCGGGATGAGCCTGACTAACGCCTCTCAAAATCTGCAGAAAATCTTTTAAACTGACCTTTTGTCGATCTGACATGAAGGCAGATTCAGATTACGTTATCTTTGTAAAATATAAGATCGTATTCTGAACAAAGTCGCCATTATGCCCGGTTGTAAAATCCGGGAGCAGCCAGACCCACGTGACACGTTCGTCCAATCAGCCGCCGGTTTTCATTTTTTCGGCGACACTACAGATTAGCGCCGCCTGCTGTTATGGAGACGTATTACGTCTCGCGCACGTGCAGAACGTACGCTCAAGTCGCTTCGGTGTGTTCCGAGGCACTTTTTGGACCAACTCGGGGAGACGGATCAGTCCGACTGCCTTTTCTGCCAACGATCGGCTGGTTTATAACATTTGAAGAAAATAATTGATAAAATAACGTTAAAAAAGCTTCAAAAACGTTGAAAAGTGACAAAAACATTGAGAAATGTGACAAAAATGTCCAAAAAGAAGTGACAAAAACATCAGAAAAAGCTTCAAAAACGTCACAAAGTGTCGCAAACATCGGGAAAAGCATCATAAATATCGGGGTAAAGCGACAAAAGTGTAAAAAAAAGTCGGCCAAAACGTTGGGGGGAAAAAGTGTAAATTTTGACCCAGAAAAACAAAAGGGAAGACAACACAAGGGCTAACGCTTAGAGAGTTCACACCAGCGAAAGGGGACCCGGACGTTTTTTGGCGGGGTTGTGCGGTGGTGGGAGTGTCACTGAAACGGCCCATTTGTGTGACGTCCTGTTGTGTTCTTTAACCCCCTAATGTAGCACGAGTAGACTTTATATTTCACAATTATTGTTTTCCGTCAGATCGTTTACAGATTTCGACGTTTCCGACCGCACTTGAAGGCAGCTTCATTTCACGGAGAAAAAGAGCGCGAAAAGAGACGGAGGGACTGTGCTTTTGTTGATGCAGGAAACAGTCAGCTGTTACACACACTCCTGGGTAGTTTGGTGCTTGTGTTTCCTTTTTTTTTTACCCTCATAGTGCTATAAAACTTTCTTGTGGCAGCGATAGAGGCAGTGATGTTTCCTGTTTACTGTACGGGACTCTCACACCGATTTGGATGTGCGTCCACACTTGCATTTTCTGGTCATTTTTGCAAAGACTAACACACACTAAAACCCCTGAACAACGAAGAAAAAAAAAAGACTACATTCTCTCCACTTCTGCTTTCTACGCTCATAGATCACCTATATTGAGTTTTAATACAGACAAACTCGCAATGTACTTGTTAGCGTTGAGATATTGTGTCTGTTCCTGTCGTCTGTCGTGTAATAATCTGAATGAGCAGAAAATAGAGATTTGATCGCGGGGCATAAATGCTACCTGTTAATCAGGCACTGCTGCACCGCAGAATCAACAGTATTGGTGATCACCTATTTGGACATTTAAAATAAGAGATCACAGAATGGGTCAGAGCTGTCCTCTGAAATGTACACTTCCCCCTTACCAGCCTGATGGTTATAATGTCAAAACCTAACATCGGTTTTGCAGCTCGTGATCACATAAATACTTGCAATTGTCGGACCATTTCACATACTATGAGAACTGACTTCCAACGATAACTGTTTGGTCATAAAAGGCAGGGATCTCCGAGTACAGCGAGGACTAGGCTTTCCTCCTTCCTTTTTTTTTTTTTTTTTGGCGGTTTCTACTAATTTTGTCAAGTAAAGAGCTCCGGGGGATTGCGTCGACAGAAACCATCAGCCAAAACTACAGAGCAAGCTGCGCCTTTAGTGTTGCCGTAGGACCGAAATGGTAATAAAAACATATTTTCAAATTAAGCCGGCTGAGCACTGACGTATTCTGGGTTTGAGGAAAGGGAAACAAAGAGAGAGAGAGAGAGAGAGAGAGAGAGAGAGAGAGAGAGAGAGAGAGAGGGAGTGCTAGAAGGACAGGAGACAAGTGGGGAGCGATTGAATGAGAAGATTAGATGGACACTGACTGAGAGAGAGAGAGAGAGAGAGAGAGAGAGAGCAGGAGCGTGAGGTATCAGACGAGAGAGGGATAGATGGACAGAGACAGAGAGCGTGCGATTGAGAGAGCGATAACGAATAAGCCATCTTGTCGAAACAGGCCTGTTTCTATCTAACCTACGTGCGCACACACTCGCTCTAATTGCCTAACACAATCACGCAAAGTAAACAAGGCGCTTGAGAGCGGGGACAGCGGCCGCTCACACGCACACACCGCACATGTGTCATCAAAGTGTTTCTGTGGCAACGGGCGCTTTTATCTGATCCGGGGTCAGCTCTTATTTACATCACCAACAGCTCTCAGTCTCTTATGTGATAGAGACAGACTCACTCACTCAGTGCAGCGCACATGCAGAGAGAGGAAAGAGGAGGGTACGGCGTGGGAAATGAACATTTAGACTGTAGATTTAAGATGACTTTGTGTGTCGAGTTTGACGAAGTGTACGGTTTGTTACAAATGTATTAACGGTCAACCGAGAGGCAAAAGTCTCAGAGGATCATGTTTTTTCCTGACAAATGGTTAGGATAGAACACCAGGGTGGGCAGTGGTCACACATCCAAGGGTATTGTGAAATACATTAACATGAGTTGTGATTTCAGGAAGAGTTCAGGAAGTGTATGTTGTAAAACGCATGACTCAGTCAGTCTCTGTCATGAGGACACCAACTGGTGAAGATACTGGATTGTAGGGCTGCCCGATATGAGGGAAATATCTAATTGAGATTATTGTGGCCGATATTGCGATTGCGATAGGATCCACTGTATTGGAGGGAATGATCATTTTTGTATTAATTTTTTTAATACAAAATAAATTTTAATACCTTTTTTAATTATTATATATGTGATTTTTGCGAGGATCTGTAACAAACAAAAAACTCTTTAATCTGTAGGATATGAGTTGTAGGCTGGGATGTCTCTGCAAAACCACAATACTTAATCCAGACTGGTTTGACACATATTTTGACTGTAACAAATATTTGTCAAATTTCTACTACTACAACGGTTACGCGACCAAACACATCACTCACATCTTGTGACGACCCCCTCCAGCCTGATGATGTTCGGGTGGTCAAACTGTCCCATGATGGACGCCTCAGACAGGAAGTCCCGCCTCTGTTTGTCAGAGTATCCCGCCTTCAGACTCTTTATGGCCACGTAGATCTCCCTCTTTCCCTGAACACGCAGCCGGCCACTGCACACCTCCCCAAACTCTCCTACACACACACAGACACACAGACACAGAAAAAGGCAGTAGTAATTTGAATTCAAGTGAATTTATTTCTGTCTTTGGAGTTATTGATTATAGTCTACTGCTGTTTTACTGCCAACTCACCAGCTCCAATGACTCTCTCTATGCGAATATTGGAAGCGTCGATCTCTTTGGCAAAGTCCCTGACAGCCTGGTTGGGGTCTTCGTAAGTGTGAGGATGGATGTAGGTCCTGCTGCCTGGAAGCTTGACTGCATGAGCGGAAAAGGGGAGAAATGGGAAGAAAAAAAAAAGATGACTGCTAAATGTACTGAAATATAGTTATATTTATTGTGAAAAGTTAACAGTATTAATAGGGTTTTGATCCCTCTAGGGAAATTGGTTTCCTCCCAGGAGGCTGACATTTCAGAAAAGTGAATGCATGTTGAAATAAGTGCTCGAGCGTGGGTGCTCTGTTACATCGCAAATGGTTACATAATTAAACACATAACTACTTTGTTAGCAATGGTGTTAAAATGACTCAGAATTTTGACAGGAACCCATAAGGAGCTACGCTTTTGCCAGCAAAAATTAGTGCAAGAACATTTTAAACAATGTGGTGTAGTTTAGCTGAGAGCGCTACAAAGTTGGAGACGTATGTACACTAACTGACTGACCGTGACTTATGATACATTTTGAAGGTATGCAAACAACAAAGCACGACTGCTGTATGCTAATAAACGAACAGTAATTGTCAGCATGTTGCCACTTTGGTGTGCTTTTGCTCCTAGAGTGTTCCAACCATTTTAGGATGGTGTGAAGTTGCTTGCATGAACTTAAACTTACATTTAGAAAATAAAATCACTGAGTTTGACAAACGAAAAACCAAATACATTTGTATGCGTCATGCTATAATGTTAACTGATTGCAGTGATGATTGTCGGTACATCACATGATAACAAAGTGAAACATTCCCATTTTAACATATAATCATACAAGCCGTTAAACATACTGCACGCGTGCGTATGCTGTTTGTGTCTTTACCTCGGCCGTGTTGGAACTGCATCTTCTCTTCATCAGGGTCCTGCTTGGCTTTGATATATCCACAGTGCCTGGAAAAGAAATGCACAGCTGGATTATGATTCTGTATATGCATAGACTTTTTACCACCAGCACAGATAACCAATATAGCTTCATGGCACGTCTATGAAAGACCATACCCTTAAGTGTGTGTGTGCAATTCCACACAGGTGTTTGATATATTACATTGTACATTATAATCTTTCCAGGAGAATCCTGTGCTGCACTCTGCATTGCGAGCTGAGTGTATGAACAACTAGCGATTTCCTATTGTTTCTACAGTACATGCCCACTCCTGTGAAAGCCTGGACGAAAAAAACTAAAACTGTCTCTTTTTCTCTGCGTTTACCAGTCAATTCTACACTGCCTGTGTGTGTGTGTGTGTGTGTGTGTGTGTGTGTGTGTGTGTGTGTGTGTGTGTGTGTGTGTGTGTGTGTGCATAGATGTCCCGAGAGAGGCGGATCTATTAATGCACTCCTCTATTTACCCATCTATGGACCCCTCTGGCCGTTCACCACTGCCTTCAATATTATCATTCTTCACACACACACACACACACACACACACACACACACACACACACACACACACACACACACACACACACACACACACACACATAAACAAACCGCTATTCCCTTTCCCCACCCCACTGTGCCCAAAGGCACACACCCTGCAGGGTGGGTCAGTCCAACGATCAAGACAAAATATTGACACATTGATCAACTCAATCCTGCCGTCCAGCTGTGAGGAAGTGTTTTACAAACCTCAATGGGGGATGCTGTGTGTGTGTGTGTGTGTGTGTGTGTGTGTGTGTGTGTGTGAGAGAGAGAGAGAGAGATAGTGAGTGTGAGTGTGTATGCGTGTGTTCTTGTGTCATATAATTGTGTCAGTGTATTTTCTTTCCACTTTGTCGAGCTTTCGCCTCAAACGGTGTTTTAACATCCCCTGATCACCCATAACACTGTCGCTGAGATTTACGGATCTTTTAAATTCAGCACAAACATTTTAGGACAAAAAACATAAAAGTTTCATATGACGAGTTACTAAACACGACGTAAATACTACAGCCCTCTCTCCTCTTTTTCCATCTCATCCAGTCCTTGACTGTTGTACAGGTAAAGCAGCAACCAGTAGGTTATGTCCGTCCATCATGAAGATAAATTGATTTGGGCTAAGAGCCAAGAGTAACTGGGAATCAGCAGCACATTTGATTTAAAGAAGCAGAGTGGAGGAGGGCAGACGAGAAAAGGAGACGGAAAGAAATACCGTAGCAAGCAAAGTTGGATTTAGAAAGAAAACAGACGAAAAATAATAAAAGAGAGGAGTGGAAAAGAAACGGAGTAAAGCGTAAGGATGAGAGACTAACAGCGACAGAAATGGAGAAAGGTGGGGTCTCGCTAGGCTCAGTAAATCTCAGTCATTTGGTGTTTAATCCTTGTGTTGATTTTACACAGCTGAATGCATGGTATAACCCAGACATCAATAGGATGTCTTGGGAATATATACACACACACACAAACACACACGGGTAGAGACTGGTTGCTGGTATTTGGGGATAAGGAGAGGGGGGGCATAATGTTCTTTGGGCCCCACCTGGTTATCAGCTGGGCTCAAGCCAGTCAAACACCAAGGGACTATCATTACCCCCTTGACACACAAACACACACGCACGCACACACACAGCGCTTTGGGGCATGTGCTTAGAGCATATGCGGAATGGGGACATGGGTCACACCTCTGCTCCAACTGTGATAGTCCTGTGGGGGCGTACACACCCACACACAGACACACACAGACACACGAACACACACGCGTAATCCTGCAAAACCCACGTTCGAAACACTTCCCCATCACTGCTGGATGTGTATCTGTAGTTAGTGTGTGTATGTCTCTACGGGTGCATGGCTGCGTGTGTGTGTGTGTGTGCGTGTGTGTGTCTGATGGGAAATGAACACATTTCCATAGTAATTACTGAGCAACTCATTCCTCCTCTTCAGTTAGAAGTGTCATGAATCATTAGCGCTGGAGTCTTAAACATGGCACCAAACCTGACATGGCTGTGGCTTCCCGACAGCTGTGTCTCTGTGAGTGTTTGAAATACGTATTTTATTTAATACCTTCAACTCAATGCATCTGACCTGTAACTCATCTATGAAAGAGTCTAGGACTGGACTCAGGAGGACAACGTGGAAGCCATTTTCCAATGCCACGGGTATTACAAAGAAACTTATTTGAAAATGGGAACATGTGGCAGGCGGTACAAAAACAACGTAACGGAACAAATAGTCGTCATAGGGCAATCACACATTTATAAGGATTATTCTCATTTGCAGTTGTTCCAATTAGGCTGCTTCTTCAGCTTGTAAACGGTCCACTTTTTGTCAAAAATATTCTCTAAAAAGGCTTTTCCTGATCAATACCCAGCCATCACTCTTTGGAGGAACAGCTTTACACCAACATTTAGCTTTGTGCTGGCTTCAGTTATATTGTAATATACATTATGTTGTATGTTGTATTACTTCTTTGTAAGATATATATATAATTCATCCAAGATACATTATAGAACACATGTAGGGAATCAACCCTGTTTTCTAAAAAAGGTTAAATGTTTTAAAATGTTACGGTTTTTAAATTTACGTCATTAAAGGAGAAATCCGGCGCAAAATGAACCTAGGGGTTAATAACACGTGTACCGAGTCGACTGTTCTCTGGGATTTGTTTTCATGCTAATCGAATGTGACCAGTTTTAGCCTAAACCGCTAACTAGCTTATATTTCTTTTTACTTTACCCGTGCCCCGACGACCAGCGTTATAAGCTAATTAGCAGTTTGCGCTAAAACTGGTCACATTGGATTAGCATGAAAACATATCCCAGAGAACGGTTGAATCGGTACACATGTTATTAACCGATTCAATTCAAACAATGGTAATCCCAAATATATATATATATATATATATATATATATATATATATATATATATATATATATATATATATATATGTTGTTTCGTAATTACAGTGGAATCTCAATTTAACAACAACATCAACACAAACACCTTGGAATATAATTATAGTGTAGGCCTCAGTCCATTTACGTGTTGTGACTAGAGCTGTAGAGCCCGACAAGTACATTTTGATCAACAGCTTTTTAAAAGCCTGAACCTGTTTACAGCCCGACATTATTCAAATGTGCGCACGCACAAGGCTCGTTTGCCTTTTGTCAAGAATGAGTCATTTATACATTTTTTTACATAATTTATTCATGACTAATGTACGCATCACCTGACCGCTAATTTACCATACATTTCACTTTATGAGGTTTTTTAACATTAATATGAGTTCCCCCAGCCTGCCTATGGTCCCCCAGTGGCTAGAAATGGCGATAGGTGTAAACCGAGCCCTGGGTATCCTGCTCTGTCTTTGAGAAAATGAAAGCTCAGATGGGCCGATCTGGAATCTCCTCCTTATGAGGTCATAAGGAGCAAGGTTACCTCCCCTTTCTCTGCTTTGCCCGCCCAGGGGTCTCATTTATAAAACTGTGCGTAGGATCCTTACTATAAGTGTATGTACGCCCAAAAACCCAAAATGGCATACGCCAAAAAAAGATTTATAAAACCTCTGTAAGCACTGTTCCCTTTATAAATCAGAGATTACCTACAAGTGTGTGTACGTGGCTCAGCCTCTTATCCGGGCCTGTACACGCCCATTTTTAACCATAAATAGTCAATGCAAAGCACCTCGTGAATGCTGATCAGTATATGAATGACACTGGCAGTTGTTAGACCGAATCATGATGACTGGCGGAGAAAAAGCAAACAACTTCTCAGGCGTTCAGGAATTGGCACACAGAAATGGCACATCCTGAGGAAAGCTCATTGTGGGACTGGCTCGTAGTGGTTATAATTCTGCCACTAAGACCTATATAAAAGAGACTTCAGATACAGTATTAGGGGACCACTAAGGTCTATATAAAAGAGACTTCAGATACAGTATTAGGGGACCACTAAGGTCTATATAAAAGAGACTTCAGATACAGTATTAGGGGACCACTAAGGCCTATGTAAAAGAGACTTCAGATACAGTATTAGGGGACCACCAAGGCCTATATAAAAGAGACTTCAGATACAGTATTAGGGGACCACCAAGGCCTATATAAAAGAGACTTCAGATACAGTATTAGGGGACCACTAAGGCCTATATAAAAGAGACTTCAGATACAGTATTAGGGGACCACTAAGGCCTATATAAAAGAGACTTCAGATACAGTATTAGGGGACCACTAAGGCCTATATAAAAGAGACTTCAGATACAGTATTAGGGGACCACTAAGGCCTATATAAAAGAGACTTCAGATACAGTATTAGGGGACCACTAAGACCTATATAAAAGAGACTTCAGATACAGTATTAGGGGACCACTAAGGCCTATATAAAAGAGACTTCAGATACAGTATTAGGGGACCACCAAGGCCTATATAAAAGAGACTTCAGATACAGTATTAGGGGACCACCAAGGCCTATATAAAAGAGACTTCAGATACAGTATTAGGGGACCACCAAGGTCTATATAAAAGAGACTTCAGATACAGTATTAGGGGACCACTAAGACCTATATAAAAGAGACTTCAGATACAGTATTAGGGGACCACTAAGGGCTATATAAAAGAGACTTCAGATACAGTATTAGGGGACCACTAAGACCTATATAAAAGAGACTTCAGATACAGTATTAGGGGACCACTAAGGCCTATATAAAAGAGACTTCAGATACAGTATTAGGGGACCACCAAGGCCTATATAAAAGAGACTTCAGATACAGTATTAAAAAAATAAAAAAGGGGCCCAAAGGGCCTTAAAAAAAGAGACTTCAGATACAGTATTAGGGGACCACTAAGGCCCTATATAAAAGAGACTTCAGATACAGTATTAGGGGACCACTAAGGTCTATATAAAAAGAGACTTCAGATACAGTATTAGGGGACCACTAAGGCCCATATATAAAAGAGACTTCAGATACAGTATTATAGGGGACCACTAAGGCCTATATAAAAGAGAGACTTCAGATACAGTATTAGGGGACCACTAAGGCCTATATAAAAGAGACTTCAGATACAGTATTAGGGGACCACTAAGGCCTATATAAAAGAGACTTCAGATACAGTATTAGGGGACCACTAAGGTCTATATAAAAGAGACTTCAGATACAGTATTAGGGGACCACTAAGGCCTATATAAAAGCATCCAAAGAGCAGCATGTCATAGGACCTTTAAGTTCACACATACATTTCCTTTTTAAAATCTTTATTCATGTGTGGCTGCTGTTTTTTGTCATTTACTCCAGGCTAGTTTGTTAACCTATAAGCCTAACAACATGTAAGATACTCTGGTATCAAAGTCCTGTGCTTTGTAAACCAACTGTACAGGAATGTCTCTTCCTGGATTGTGCAAAAAAAATAAAAAATGCTGTCAGTGCTTGTAATCCAGGCAACAACTTGCAACTTGTTTCCTCCACAACGAATTTAGCAAAGCTAGTTAGAAGTAGGCCCTAAATGCAGCGTTAAGCATATTCTGTAGTTGCTTGTTGTGCATATTTGCCCAAAATGGCTTTGGTGTGGCAACTGCAGAAATGACTGTTATGGTCACCACGTTAGCCTTGTTGTGCGGCTAGTCGTCTGCTTTTCGTTTGGACGCCACAGGTTTTTACTTTACACTATGAGCGTTCATAGCCTCTTGAGCCGGATTAGACTTTGTAATGAGATAGTCCTCCTCACGTCGCCACTGGCTGCTTCTTTACTCTGCCGTGTAAAGTTAGCACTCTGTCTGTCACTGTGGGAGGAATCATTGTTCCATTTAGCTGCCATCTAATTGCACTGTACTGTTTCATGCAGTAAACGCACAACCCCGCACACACAGCTGCATATTCCTGCAGATTTAGAGTACACACACCTGCGCCGATCACGCAAAAACACACACTTTAATGGACTGCGATATCACTATCACACCGGGGCTCTCACCTTTCTCTCTGCCTCTCTCTGTTCCACTTCAGTGAGGACAACAGGCTATCCCTGTCCTCCAAAGCCACACACTCCACATTTGCATATCAATTTACTTTTTAATATAATACTCTGTCACTCGAGACCCATTTGTCATTCTGCTAGCAAGCTCCCACCTTCATAGAACTCCATCCATAAATTATCGCCGCCGTAGCCCAACCCCTGTTTTCCACTCCCTTCCTGCCCTTTATCTCTCTAGGGTGTTACATTCTTTTTAATTCTTCCTTTAAATAAAAACATCCCCCTTTCCAATAGCCCACATATCCTTTTTTTCCTTCCTCTTGTTTCCACCTATTTATCCTCCCCTCAACAGGCTCTGTCCTCTGCTCTCTTTTTGTTAGTGCTGTTTTTTTTTTTATTTATATACGTATATATAGAAATAGTGGACACTCTGAAATAGAGGTGGAGAGGGAGATGGAGAAAGAGAGTGCTGACAGGCAAGAACGCACAATGGGGGTCCAAGCCTGCATACCAACTAACAAGCAATCAGATGGAGGGGAAGAGCGAGGAGAGACGGGGAGGCAGCCATAGAGGAACAGAAACGCGAAGGGAAGTGGACAGAAAGAGGTTTGAGGCAGTGTGTGTTCTACTACAACAGGAGCTGAAGATTAAAAAAAGGGAGAGAGAAAAGACATTATGAGGAGAAAACAAAGAGCGCCAAATGGAAATGGAGTGAGTAAAAATGGAAGCAAACAAGAAGGAGATCTCGAATCTTACAACAGGGATGCTGGCTGCATGTGCAGGAGAGAAGATGACTGAAACACGGCGAGGGATGGAGACTAAATATTGGCTGCATGGGTCGAGGATTAAGAAGGACAGAGCAACACTATCAGCACGTAGCTCCTTGTGGAGGAGAGTAAGAGAAAGGATACTCGCGCGTGACACCGGGCCACGGGCCTCCGCGGGCGCCGCTCGTGCTACGAGCACGCACAGAGACGTTTATGCTTTATGCTTATTCTTGTGCTAAATGTTGCACACTTGCCTTTTTAACACCGAGTCAAGACGCACACATTTCACTGCACACATTGTGTGAGCATGTGGCTCGCACAAGCTTTTCAATCTTGAGACCTAAAGATAGATGCAGTTGTCTCGTAGCAAGTCAAAGGTGGTCCATGTTGTGTATTAAAAAACACATTGTGAATCAGCCGGATTTTGTAAAACCTTTTAAAAAACATGATATAACGTGCGACAAAGCGAGCCGTGTCCTTGTTCTGATACTGTCACTAGTGTGCCAAGTCTTCATTTATTGGTCTGTTTAGCCTCAAGCTCTGTTGCTGCTCCCATTCCCCCCTCAGTCTAACTCCAGGCTATAAGGAGATCATGATGATTAAAACCAGCACTCGGTGATTGTCATGTTAGTTTTGCTGGGGCAAGAGAATCACCTCCGTCACACATCAACAACGTCAGCACGTCAACACTCTACTGGGTTCTCCCATATCGTGTATTTAAAGCCGTAACAGCCTCACAAGTTCTCTCGTGAAAAGTGTCTGCTGTCCAGAGCTGGGTACCAATCTTCGATACTTATTAGGCACCGACCCAATTGCCTACATATTATCGAGTATCTAAAAATGCCTCGTCGTTCAATACCAAATTTCAAAACACAAGGACTGCAAAGAAAACTCCGGCACGCTGTCTAACTTGCAAAAAAAGATATAAAGTTTAATAGTAGGCAACGTTTCGCTACTAGACCATCTTCAGGCAAAATGTTGCACAGTGTGAGTGTGAGTTTTCTTTGACCTGCACCTGTCTCACGTTGTAGATGTGTGAAGTATTTTTCTGTAAAACATACGGACTAAAACTAATCAATGTCAGTGAGCCAATAAGCACGCAGCATGCTTGTACCAAGATCTAATAATGCTTGTGATTGGCTGTCTACATGTTGTAGAGTCATGCAGGAAAAACACTACATTGTGCACAAAAACAGATCTTGCGTGTGTGTGTGTGTGTTGTGTGTGTGTGTGTGTGTGTGTGTGTTGTATTTTGAGAGGTTTGACTACACTGTGCTAACCATTATTTTTTATTTTTTTAACTGTAATGTAAAACAATTGTACCATAGTGTAATTTCTTTTTGTTACAATGGATTTTGTAAAATTGGTATTTGAAAAAAAAGTAGCGCTCAGGAACTGATCTCAAATTCCAGTTATCAGTACCGGTATTGGTTCCAAACGGCGATACCCAGCCCTACTGCTGAGCCACTAGAGTCCATATCTGAATCAGAGGGGGAAAGAAAGGAAAAAAAAAAAAGAGAGAAAGAGGGTAAGTATGGAGGTGTGAAGCAGAAAAATTGAAGAAAGGACAAAATGTAGGGAAATGGAGAGAACCTGGTGACAGAGAAGAAGAGGAATGCAAAGAGGGGATCAAACGAGGTGAAACCTTGGCAGGACAGGATAAAAGGTGATGCGCTACAGGCAGGGAAAGGCTGCAGAGACGAGGTAAATATGGATGGTGGAGCAACCTTGAAACAAAGTGGGACAAAAGAGACAAAGACAAACCCAAGTTGTGTGCGGACGATGATGTCTTGCCGACAGAAGGAGAGACGGCAGATAAGAGAGACTTGTTTGTCTTCATGCGATGAATAACCTTGGACTAACGTTAACGTGAGACGTGTTTGAGAGCTAATAAAGTGTGCGTAGTTCAGAGCTTCCTGGTGTCGCCCAGTTTGTTTTATATGACTGGCCACCTTTTTATAGGATTAGAGGCCGGCTGGCGGCTCGGAGACGGGAGGAGAAATTGATATGCTCCGAGACAAGGAAGAGTCAGAGGGGATCATTCGCACAGAAAAATAATATGTTTCCTCTCCCCTCCTCTCCTCTTTTTATTTCCTGTCTCTCCGCATTATTTTCCCCCTGCTAATCAGAATGACTAGAAAAATGAAATCAGTAAATCATTAGTCACCCCTCCGGCATGACACAATGAAATGACTCTTTCTCCGCCACCCACTCTACACACACGCGCGCACACACACACACACACACGCACGCACGCACGCACACCCTGCTGTGGGTATCTGCTCTAATCATTACTCATGATAATGGTGATTCCATTTAATATCAAGCTATTAAATTAAAAAAAAATAATTACTGGGAATTAAATCAATATTTTAAATTCACTCTCATTATTTCACAGCAAAATTACGCTTCACTCACCGACCCGAAAAAACAAAAAAACAAAACACGTTCACTGCTCAGGCGCTGATAAACTCTGAGTTTCATAAAAGATTATTGTGGCTAATTAAGAGTCAAAACAGCATTAAAAAAAACCTCTCAGGAACACAAGTGAGTATGATTTTCTCTCTCTCTCTCTCTCTCTCTCTCTCTCTCTCTCTCTCTCTCTCTCTCTCCATCTCTCTCTCTCCATCTCGGACGTGTCTGGCAGTGGCTCAGCACTCTCTGACCACAGTGTAAAAAGATTTACTCAGCTCGGGCCAATTATTAGGAAGGGAAAATGATTAGCTGAAGACTTACGAGTGATAAATCTGTCCATGTTTCATTAACAACCTGTTTGGAAACATTTCATTTAGCTCCTGCTCATTAAAGAGAGTGGTAATGGAAGGAAAGGGAAAGGAAAGGAAAAAGGAAAGGAAATGAAGGGGGGAGCAGTGAGGTCGGGCGCAGATCTGCGGTAATTGGCGTAATGTAGCAGACCTTTTTTTTTTTTTTTTACAACCTGGGGAAAAGGTCAAGTAGGAGAGGAGGGAGAGCGTGAGAGAGACCACGCAGAGGAGCATGTCACCTGTACCATTAGGTGAAGTGTATCTTTACATTCGCTAACAGATCAGTGTGAAACTAATTCCCTTAACGATGTTGCTACGCCGACTCAACTTGATTAGGTCACGATCGTAATATGCGCTCTTCTGTGTGTGTGTGTGTGTGTGTGTGGATCTGACAAATTTATTAAAACGCGCTATAAACTTTAAAAAAAACCCTACCGAAAACAGTATTTTTTTAATTCTGATGTTTATAGGACATTTGATCAATCCCACGGCAACATCTGCTCATTTGCATGAAGCCCGTGTGAAATAGTTTTGCACCTGCGGCAGCTATAGCTGCTATTATTGCACTGTTTGCATGCTACTATGTAGGCATTCTGCAGACAACGCTGTATTCAGCTACACCCTACAGCTCTGCCGCGTTCATTGAAAGCACCAGCATCCGAGCAACACATACAAATCTGTCTAATAACACACTCGCATCCTCATCGCACACATGCACACATTCACCTCCCAGTACGGGCCTGTTTTGTTTCAGATACACAGAATCGCCCAGGCTGCCAAATCATTATTAGAACTATTATCAAGCAAACAGATCAACACCACCCACAGGGAAGGGAATGCATCGGCTGCTTTTACCTCCACTATATTCACCACAAGTACCATTTGGCGAACATGGGGCTATTATTTTTGTGCCTTTTATTACTGTTTTTTTTTTCTTCAAATTTTTATTTTGTGGAAAACATTTATTTTTATTCTTTCTCACATCTGGGATTTAAAAAAAAAAAATCACAGATTGTAGTCTTTTGGTGTGACACACACACACACGCGCATACACACACACACACACACACACACACACTCAATTAGTGTTCTTCAGTTTCTCACAAGTCTCTTTCTCTCGTTACCTCTTAACTCCACTCTCTCCTCTCTCAACAGCATGTTTTCATCAGTGCTGCTGTATTTTTTTTTTTTAATCTTCCCTCTCCTCTTTTGTCTCATTAAGTTTTTAAGGATAACCCAGGGCTGCTACGACAGATGCTGCGGAGGTAAAAGAGCTTACGCGCACAAACACGCACATCCGCAGAACACGCTGTTGTGTTCAAAAGGTAGAGGCTGTTAACGCTCTCTATTAGCAAGACCCGAGAAGTCTATCTGCAACGCTATAATGACATCACACTTTCCTCTGTGGCTTTCGCTCTCTATCATTCCAAACTCTTCCCAGAAAAGGACGTGTTTCTCCCTATAGTAAATCTAGGCTTGGACGATTGACCTGTGTAAAGTTCTGTCTTCTTTTTGTCGTGGATGAAAAAGAAACCTTGCTTTAGTAAATAACCGTACATCTTATTATTTTAAGATTTTCCCGACATTTTCTTTTAACAGATTGCCTTTGACTCCCTGCTGAATATCTCCAGCTCTGACAACAGATGCACTCAATAAAGGCAGACATTGAGACATATAGCAGATGAGACGGCTTAGGAAAAAAAAAAAAATAAACGACAAAACAGGCATCATATTGCCCACATGGAACAACTTCACACTGACTTCTCACCAAATCTCCCACATTAAAAACATGAGCGCAGAAAAAAAAAAAAAAAAACCTGTCGGGAATCTGGCGTACCACCAAAGCCCGCAGCTATTCAGAAAAGAAGATGGCTGCGTGGCTGGAGAGTTATAAGACTGCCGACAAAACAGAGGCGCGCACACACTCACCTACACACAGTAACACGTTCAACAAGGAGTGAGAGAAAGTGAGGACCGAAGGGGGGGGGGGGGACGCGTTTTGAGTGAAAGGCCATCTGCTGAGTCCACGGCGACGCCAGTCGCTCGCTAGCTTCCCATCGCTCGCACCTGCCGGCACGCCAGCCAAAGCACCCCCCCACCCCACCCCCAGGAGGACAAAAAGCCCCGACTTCACACACACACACAAAAAAAAAACACCCACTCGCACGCGTATACTCGCAGGGCGATAATGGCACGCACACAGCAATAACTGGTGTGATTTGTCAGAGCCGTGCTGCGACTGAGGAGCTTTCGATGTTTTTTCATGTTTTCCCTCCCGCGGTAACAATAGCATAACAGCACTTTATTAAACGAGAACAGGACAGGACAGAATGGCCTGCAAATCAGCTCGTTTATGAGGCATAGCTGTGCAGTACCCTGCCAGCAAAGGCTGTGGGGACTGTGTGTGTGTGTGTGTGTGTGTGTGTGTGTGTGTGTGTGTGACTGATTGACTGACTGACTGTATGGGCATTCATTGTTATTTTATAGTTCGGCGATAAAATTCTCTCTATCAGGGTGTTGAAAATGTGGCCAGGATTGTGGATTCATAGGTGAACTAGGTGTAAAACGAGGACAAAAGGCTCTCCAGCACTCGTATCCAGTCCAGTGATTATTGGGGAAATGATTTAAACAGGTGACATTTAGGGAGGGAAAAGGGCCTTACAAAGGCCTCGTGGGAAATAATTTCAACCCTGGCTGACTCTTGGTGTCAATTTCAATTCCAATTTAATCATCGTCCACATCGAGCTGGTCTCGGCAAATACATCAGATTCCCGATACTTTACGGAGAGCGGGTTTCATCCAAATGCAAATTTCAAGAACGCAACAGGAAATGAAAGCCAGAGAGCCCAAAATGAAGCGAAATGAAGGGAACAGAAGGAGCGGAGAGAGTGAAAAGGGAGAGGAATGGACTGATTGACAGATAAGATGGAAGCTTTGATAGGCGACAAGAGGGAAGGAAAGGGGTAACGAGAGAAGTGAGAAGACCAATCCTTGTTTTGTTTTTTTTCGACGTCTCCGTTTCTCCAAAAGCTGAAGAGTGACACTCCTATTGCACCTAACGGTGCAATCGCCCACCCGTCATCCCTCCTACCCCTCCTCCTCTCTCAAACACACATGTAATCTACCTTTTCATCTTCTGCTCCTTGCATCTCTCCCCTTCTTCGTGTTGTGCCTCTGGCCCTCCTCATCCCTCCATCAAACTCCCTTTTCTCTCAATCTCACTCACGCCTCCTCTTCTTTCTCTCTTCTATCTTTCACACACCATCTCAAAATGTAGCTCTCTACTGGCGCAAACATGCTTCAGATAAATTCCCCCTCCTCGTCTCTCCTTCACTTAGCTTCTGTCCATCTCCCCCCCCCCCCCTTCTCTCTCTCCCTACCTCTCTCCTGCTCTTGTCTTTCTAGTGATGTAGCTTTGATCCTCGCCTTATTCCCCAGCTCCAAACACACTCCAACTATGCACACGTGCACACACATCTTGACAGATGTACGGATGTTGTTTAAGACAGCGCAGTAATCAACAATACGTCCTCGCAAGCGTCCCCACCTCCAAATGGAAGAAAGATAGATAGAGACGGAGTGAGGGCAAGAGGAAGAGAGAGAGAGAGAGGCCTGAAATTGATGGCAGTGCATCGACCCTCCTGTAAAACCTAGTTAACACCTCCCCAGCCTGTGAAACCTCATTAGTGGAGTGTTACGGTGTGTTTGTGTCATCGTGTGTGTTCAAAGCACACTGTGTTTAACAGGTTGTTATGATTCTTACATGCACGACCTCATAATTCCCCTCTGATTAAAAAAATGTTGATGTGTCTCCATTCACGTGTGTGTGTGTTTGTGTGTGTGTGTGTGTGTGTGTGTGTGTGTGTGTGTTTGTGTGTGTGTCACACAGGACAGTCTCCACTGATTACATCCCTCCTAGTCAATAGTGAATAGAGCACTCAGCCTGATAAGCAATCACCTGAATCAATACTAATGTTTTTAGTGTGTGTACATTAGTGTGTGCATGTTTGTGTGTGTGCGCAATTCTTTAACATGTAGCTAATCTAGGCGGAGCTCATAGAGGATAAACATTTAGTTACAGGCACGGTAAATCACATATGCTGTCATCCCTTTTTCTCCTCTCCTCTCCTCTCCTCTCCTCTCCTCTCCTCTCCTCTCCTCTCCTCTCCTCTCCTGCCAATGTCCCTTTCTTCTCTATCCAAAGAGCCTTCTCCTAACTCCGATGCTTTAATCTTTCTCGCCTCTCACCAATCGGCATTCTTTTATTGTCCTTCGTCCCTCTCATCTCGTTCTCCTCTTTGGCCTTCTTTGAGACAGAGCATTCACTGCAGCCCTACCTTCAAAGAGAGTGATCATAGAGAGTGCATGCTCTTCACATACAGAATAACACGGCCTTTAGTTCGGGCTTTGGCAGCAGTAGAAATGTCAAAGTTGGAGGCCCTGCTTTCGGCACACCCACGTGTAATCCCTCAGAGAGAGGCAGAGAGATATGAAGTGAGACCAAGTGGGAGATTCAGCTTAACCCTCATGTCTACATGAATGCACATGTACATTACCAGATTGGCCCTCTGCATATGAATAGTGACAGATTTGCTTTGCGCATGCACAGGCTATTGTTTTCCTATGGAGGTAGCGAACACTAACTTAGACGTTGCACTCAAAGTTTAGTCAGCTTCAACCTTCTTTGTTGGTGACCCTGTAATGTGCCACCAATGAGATTACAGCTTTCACGGGTGTAACCTGAAAGCGACCCATGAGGTGCAGTGTTTCCTTTAGGATTTTTTTCACCAGTGGGGGCAGGTCCCCCATGATACGGAACTGACACTTTGCTGCAACACAAAAATATATATGTATTCACCTCTATTCACACACACAATGAGGCATATTTTCAGTTGTGATAGAACTGTATTTTTTGAGTTGCCATATAGGCCAACTTTGATCTTGACATATAAGCTAAGCATTCTGTAGCAAATAACAATAAACCCACTATTAATTACATTATCTTAATGCAGTGTAACTACTTCAGCATGTAAATAATGCACCTAAAATACAAACGTTCTCCGACATGTACTCAAACAATACAGCCCTATTTCTGATACCGTGGGGGGCAGAAACGGTGCCGTGGGGGGCCGCCACGGTCAAATCAACATAGAGGAAACACTGAGGTGTTTGCCAAGTGTAGAACTGTATGAATGTACTGTTTAACACCAAAGAAATAAGGCTGGAGATATTCTGTATTCTTGCTGTTGTCAGCATATCCACTTGACTGTCTGCGACCCCCAAGCCCATTGGTTCCTACTGAAGATGTCAATCTTTAAAAAAAAAACGGACCACAAATATATACTTTCAGTTTTAGGAAATGCTAAATAATTTCCTAAAATAGCTGTGCACCGTAGTCTTTCACAAATGTAACTCAAACATGGGTAACTAGTGCATTTGTTGTGGATTTGATGCCCAGTGAGTATTTCCAGCAGCAGGACAGAGTTAACTTTAAAAAATAAAAATACAGTGCCCATGTTCATTGTAACAAAAGAATATTTCCGCCAGTGCAAAGATGTGGCTCTTTTATGTGTCGTTCAAGAGTTTTTGGACCACAATGGATGTCTATGTAACAGAGGAATAAGATATATCATTTAGTTCAGGGGTGTCAAACATATGGCCCTAGAATCAGAATCAGAATTGACTTCATGACCTTATTGTTATTAAGTACATACAACCAAATTAAAAGTGCTACTCTATGGTGCAAACATAAAAACACACATTGAACTAAGAACATAGAGCAGAGAATGTGAAGATGGTTGAAAGGATTAAAACTAGAGTAAATAGTAAAATAGTACAATAATGTACTCGTATTGCACATTACTTAAAGTGCAGGTGCGTAGCAGCATGAGTGGGTGACAGTGCTTATTGTTTTTCCTTATTTAATGTGCAAATTGCTTGTGGGGAAAGTTGCAGTGAAGTCATTAATTCCAATTGTTCAATAGAAATGCACTGCTGTTCTTATTTGTCAACTGGGGGCTGCACAATCCTAATTAAGAGTAGCAGGCTCTTCGCTGGATACGGTATTCTACTGTAGATCCTATGTGCTGATGTACAGGCAACGTGACACAACACTGTCAAGCGTAGGCTACTGTTCATGCAGAAGCCACTGGTGGAAAATGAAGAGAAAAGTGCACACAGTGGCTCGGGTTTTCCAAGAAAGATGGACTAGTTCCTATTTCTGTATAGAGCTAAATGGGAAGCCAGCGTGCTTGGTGTGCTCAGCGCACCTTTTAGTGCTCAAGAACTATAATAATAATAATAATAATAATACTTATACGTGTTTGTGCGCGTAATAATACTTCACCACTATTAGACAATGTCAAATGTCAAAGCTTTCCCACTTGAGATCAAGTGGGAATTGGGCTGTATGAGTTTGACACCTATGATTTAGTTAGTCAGATCAATATGATGTTTTTGGTCTTTTCATGGGATATCTTGATAATAAGAAAAATATGGAATATTACCAGACTTATCCTTCTGTATTATAGATGTCAAATACATAATTCAAAAACAACCTTGTTTAGGGTCGTTGTTTGATTTTTGAAATTTCACGGTGCTTCCTGACTGCCTGCAGCATGTTTGGTACACGAACCTATACAACTCTCCCCGTACCCTGTTCTCTCGTACAGTACACACCGATCGTGTGTAGTGAACCTAAGTGTGTCTTTATTATTTTTGACCCTACCTTCCGCTGACAACAAAGCAAGTCACCAGGAAGATGAGGAGAACGATTCCCCCGGCGATGGACACAGCCAGAATGGTGGACTGGTTAGGGTCCCCGATAGCAAAGACATCTACATAGGAGAGACAAAGGGAGCACAGTGGGTTAATAAACAAAAGCGTAAAGGAGGATGGAAAGAAGCCGAGGCCGTTTCCTGCAGGAGAAAAGTGAGGGGAGAAAAAAAGATGAGGGGAGGCTGAGAGTAAAAAAAAAAAGACAGCAAGGTGAGTGTGGCGGGGTGGAGGGAGGAGGAGGAGGAGAGAGTGAAATATGATAGCATTAGAAAAGGAGATAAAAGACAGAGGTTGAAGGAGTGGGGGAAAAGAGAGAGTAAAAGAGAGCGAGGGAGGTGGATGGAATAGTAAGTATGGTCCTTGATGAAAAGCGCTCTCCCTCTCTGCATCGCCTATGAGGGTATGAGAGTGGACGTGAAAGCCATTCCCATTCGACCGCGCTGTCCAAATGGATATGTTAACATTGCACATAACAAGGCTACCGCCGAGAACTTTCTGCAAAGATGCATTGATTTTTACGCCACACCAATCGAGCCATTACTCAAAACTAATACCCCATTTATCTGGCTTAGTTAAGCATGAGCATGTATGTGTGTGTATGAGATACGTATTTAAGTGTGTGTGTGTGTGTGTGTGTGTGTGTGTGTGTGCGTGTGTGTGTGTGTGTGTGTAAGAGGCAAATGAATGCCCACAGGCAGCCACAGCAAAGCATTGATCTCCTGTTAGATTTACAGGCGCACACATACACAGGCTTCTTTAACAGTCAATAGAATTGATCTTATTAGATAACATTGATATGATTGTTACCGGGTCAGCTGAATGTGGCAGATCCTGTATTTTATGGCACTGAACTTGACTATGAACCTGTGTGTGTGTGTGTGTGTGTGTGTGTGTGTGTGTGTGTGTGTGTGTGTGTGTGCGTGTGCGTGTGTGTGTCCTGAGCTCCATTCCATACGTTGCAGCACAGTGACATTCCAGACATTTGTTGCAAGACAGGAATAGAGACCCCGCTTTGAATTACTTTTATTGATTATTGAATGATTAGGAAGGTAATGTGTGCCCGTTGTATGCCACGCAGACAGTCTTTAGCGCAGTGCTGTACATTAACTGATTTATCCCCCCTCTGCCTGCCTGCCTGCCTGCCTGGGAATCAATGTTCACTTTGAAGAGCACATTATGGGGCCTCTAAAGCAGAAAATCCTAGAGCACATAATGAAGCGATAATGAAAGTGGATGACAGCAAACAAAGGAGAGAAGGACGAGTGACAGAGAGATGGAAAACATGCCGACAGCGATACGGCGTAGTACGCCCCAGAGCTGTTTGGGAGGCCTGGCCCTACTGACCTGGATCGAACCCAGCATAGATTTCTCTTTTGTGTCTCCTCTTCTTTCCCAAAGTCTACGTACATTTTCTAAATTTAAGTTTGAGGGTATATTTGAAGCAGAAGAGGAAAAATATAACCAGAACATGCATGTGTGACAAAATAATTGCGTGACTCGAATCCTCCCAATCCGGGAAAGCAAGTTCACAGATTACTTTTTCCTTTATTGTGAAATTGGGTTGTCTCCTTTTGTACCTGCTACGTATTCTAGGGTACTTTGAAGCCACTGGTTCAGAGACGTAGATGACGACCTGTGAAGCTGCCGAGGTAGAACGGAAGCAGCCATTCAGATGAAAAGTGGGCTATTTTATAACCATCAGGTGGATTGATTTAAACTCCAGCGGGGAGGATTTAGACTCTTACAGTACTGCAAAGTGATATAATAGGCCTGCACTCTTTGCTCTGCAGTTCATCTTTGTGCTTCTAGTTCACCTGCACCATTCACCTCTGATCGTGCTATGCTAACGCTGCGGATTGTCTTTTATAGAAACTGGCATGCAACTGTTTTTAGCGCACTACCTGCTTTTCCAAATGTCAGTTCAAAACCACCGGGATATTGTAAACAATCTAATTGCACAGAATGAAAAAACAAAACAAATAAAAGGAACACTGATACTACTTATTTATTACGGGTAAATGTGAATTATTTATCCCTTCTATTTATACCTTCGTGGCTGGTTTCCAATTCGATCTCTCCCCCGTAGCTCCCGTAGCCCCCATCGGTTCGAGCCCTAACCCTGAACACGTAGGTGGTCCCTGGCTTCAGCCCGTCCACTGTCATCATGTTGGAGCGAGTCTTCAACACTGTGTAGTTCTGCTCCCGCTGGTTCTGAAGTGGAGGAAAGGGCAAGAGGAGATCATTTAATACTAAATCCAGTGGATAATATTAAGATTCTGAGAATAATGTCACTGTGGAATGGCTGAAATTATAGACATACTCTGAAGGGTTTGTGTAAAGAGCAATGGACTGTGGTATCTAGATATCTTGAAAAAAAAAAGCCCAGGAAAGTCTGAAAATAATAGAAACCTCAAATTGTTTCATTTAAATGTCAACAGGGGCCACGCACACCTCACTAAGTTTTCATTTGTTCATCACTGGACCATTTGGTTGCATTTGTACATGAGCATCTGTCAAGTCCCAAATCTTTTCCTCTTTACACTTGGGGGCGATACGTGGTTACTCAAGTCCCGCTTCGCTTCGTTCCTCGACTAACTTGTAGGTGTGTGTGTGTGTGCGCGTGTGCACTTGCAATGTGTGTGTGGGAGGATGAATAAAGTGTGTCTGTTAGTAAGCTGATTCCCTGCAGAGAGGCTGATACTCTACCTAATGGGAGACACTACAACAAGGATTAACACTATTTTACTGCTAATGCCTGCCAACACGCATGCACGCACGCACACACACACACACACACACACACACACACACACACACACACACAGAGAGGCTTAATTTCATCACCTTGGCCGTGTTTTACGAGG
Organism: Perca fluviatilis; assembly: GCF_010015445.1. Lineage (NCBI taxonomy): Eukaryota > Metazoa > Chordata > Actinopteri > Perciformes > Percidae > Perca > Perca fluviatilis. Next base: position 27,798,027 of record NC_053122.1, on the reverse strand, counting down.
TTTGTTCGACAGATGTGTGGTTAATTGGCTTGGTGTGAGCAGTAGGGGAGACGTGAGGGATAGAGAGATAGAGAGATATGTTTGGGATGCTCAAGCCATTACAGACATGCCCTTAGGCTAAACCCACATCCTACGTGCCTAGACGCCATGCAGATGAAGAGAACAAGAGAAGGGGAAAGAAACATGTTGCCCAAAACCCGTTAAGGGGATTGTTTCAGAAATGTAGCGTTGCGCTAAAAGAATAGTTTGACATTTTTTGGAAATGTGCTTGTTTGCTTTCTTGCTGAGAGTCAGCTGAGAAGACTGACGCCCCCATCGGTATTCACTTTCATACTGTATCTGCACGTTCACTACGAAGCTACAGCCAGCAGACGTGTGTGCGTCTCTCTCACCTTCTCATAGTAGATGACCTCATACTCCACGATGGCTCCGTTGGGTCTCACTGGACCCTGCCAGGCCAACGTCACACTGTCCTTGCTCCGCCTCTCCTTCAACACTACGCTCACTGTAGAAACCAGAGAACAAGAGGGGAACGCATGAGCAACAAAGAGAGAGTAAGGTTCAACGAGATGAGGAAAAAAAGCATGAAAAGAGGCAGAGAGAGAGAGAGAGAGAAAGCGGGCTGTGCGGTAGAGGACAGCGATTTCAGATGGATACCTACTGTGCTCTAACGAGAAGCAGACCCATATTTGAAGTGTAATTTTGCTAATGAGAGAGACTTTACAAGGTGTTTTTACACATGCGTAATCACAGCAGTCTATGAGGTGCGTATGTGTAGCGTGCGTGTATACGGGGTGTGATCTGCTCGTGTTATCACTGTAATAAAACCACAAACCCTGTGACTTTTTCACGCAGCCTTCCGACATTGGAACACATGTCGTGTGGGTTGAAAAGTGTTATTTTTTTTAATTTTATTTTATAAATGTGTGTCTGGCATACTGTCGACGAGAGTAGCACGGGTGATGCGGGGTCCTTAATGAGGTTAACAACCTCCTACATCCCCTTTCACCTCTCCCCCTCCTGTTATTGCACACACACACATCCATAGTAGCAGGCTTATTACTCATAACCACCCTGTCATACGCACTTCTCTTGCACCAGTGTCCCAAAGTGCCACACTGTGAAAGATGCACGCAGGATTATATATGTGGAGGCAGAGTTGCAGAGGTGCCACTCTGATTTGACGGTTGCTATGTACACTAAAACGCCTGATACTGTTTGTGAGCACGCAGCAATCAGGAGACAATTTCGAAAAATGCTCTCCGAGCCTTCGTACAAATTCCTCAATCGGGCTGATGAAAACGTTCTTTCCCAGATGATTTTATTTTTCTTGTCAGTCTTTAAAAACGGATGTCAGTGAAGTCGTGCCGTTTTTAAATCTGAAAACACGCTGCCTCACGTACAAATTACACTGTCAAAAAGCCGTCTCTGTCAACAAATACTGGTGTTTTGACATTTAGAGTAAGATTTACATGTAAAAAAAACCCATTATGCAGACTGATCTCATGAAGTGGCGTATGTATGACACGCCAATTCGTATGCTGTTATTGGCGTGTTATGAAGACGCACAGTCGCTTTTCAGCGTGTTTATCAATGCCGTTTGGCCTCTATTGACTTACATTACCTTGCGTTTGCGTGTGAATTGACGCCGTAGCGAGTAGTATGAAAGGGCGAAAATCCACAAAGGGAGGCTGGTCAGGGTGGTGGATGGGTCAAACACAGGACTTTCACCCAGGAGTCCCGCGTATGTTGTTTCCTTACCCCGTTTTTCTTTTCCTAATCCATACCGTTTTTTCTTTTCCCCCACGTGTGACGTTTAAAACCAACCGTAGCATCGCAATAGCACGCCACGTGGCTTTAGAAAGTGGCGTGTATGTTTACGCTGTCCGCTGTATACAGCGTAGATATACACGCGGATAGCTCAAAATGCGTACAGATAGCACGCCACTTGGCTTTAGGAAAGTGGCGTGTATGTTTACGCCAAATCATGATGTCACGTTGCATTATGGGTGTATGTTCTCACCTGTCTGGGATGTAGTGACATTGATGACTACCGTTCCTCTGGGCGTGGGACTTAAGTCCGACACTCCGTTCTGGCTCTCGACAGTGAAGCTGTAGTTGGAGTCCGGCTGCAGGTCGGTAACCAGTACGGTGGCTGACGAGAGACCAAACTGTCTGGGAACGAAATGGACGCTGCTACCACACGGCGTGCACTTCCGGCCGTCCCCGGAGCACTTTCTGCATTGGAGGCTGTAGGTGATGTCTCCCCGGCCTCCTGTGTCTCTGGGGGGCGACCACTCCAAGGTGACGCAGGTCTCGTTCACTGTGGAGATGGTGTTCTCTGGAGCCGACGGAGGACCTGAGGGAAGACGAAGGCATAGATTGGTTTCTGTCAACTTGTAAAATGAATTTTCCTCTTGAAACTGTGATTATAAAGCCTTTTTTGTCGAGAGAGGAGAGTCTTATCCAGCCTACTGGGAAAGGAGTTTAAAGGTGCCCTGTGGAGTTTTATTTTGTACAAAAAAAAAAAAAAAAAAGTGTTTGGGGCTCCCTGGTGGCTCACCTGGTTGAGCGTGCATCCCATGTAATAAGGCTCAGTCCCTACCGCAGCGGCCTCGGTTCGATTCTGACCTGTGGCCCTTTGATGCATGTCATTCCCCCTCTCCCCAGAGTTTAGATTCTCTGCCCGAGCCCGATCCCGAACTTGGCCCGGCCCCGAGGGTCTGGCGGGGCCGATATTTCCCGCCACTATCCTGGGGCCGATCAAGCATTTAATCATTACTTCATTAGCCTAATTGGGTGGGGAGAAAGCTATGCCATAATCATGCGCAGCGTCTCCCCCACACGCACGGGCGTCACACCGGGCCTGCTGTGCTGTAACATGGAGCTTGAAGATGTAAAGAAAAAAAGAAAAACAGGAGAATTAACTTTGAGCAAGTTTGGAGGAAAGTCGAAGGTATGGAACCATTTTAAAGAAGTCATGGGCAGCGACAACACACTGTATGTGTCGGCTTTGTCGAGTGCATTAAGTGCGGCACGCTGCTCGCCTATGACAGCAAAAAAAACGGGGACTTGGACGATGAACAGACACGTGAAGCAGGCTCGCCGTGGCAGAAAAGATAAAAGTCAGCCTTCAACGTCCTCTTTTGTTACTTCTCCAAGCATACCCCTTCTAAACAGATTTCTGCAGTTCAAACAACTCAGAATTGTAGTCGAGAACGTCACTTATAACGGCCCACGTATTAAAAAATTGTCGGGTTTAAATCGGGCTCGGGCTCATAATTACAGTTACAGCCGGGCTCGGACACAACGTGCACAGACTCAGGTAGGGTCGGTTGATTTTTTGGGCCCAATCTAAGCTTTACCTATCCCCACCCCCTTTCTGTCTTCATCTGTCCTATCAAATAAAGGCCAAAAATGCCCCAAAAATGTATTTAAAAGTATATAGTAGCTAAAGGCAGTGTGAGGCCTCCATTGTCGGAGGACAGTTTAGATTCAGCACAACCATGTATATATCCCAGCATGCACTGGGTGAGCAGCATGGTACAACCCGAAAAAGTCCCAGTCTGTCCACTGCTGAGCTACCCCTTATCAGTGCCAGCTCGTGAAACACTGACTGATGAATATTATTATTTTTCCCAAACGTACATTCTCTAAACGTGCATTGTCTTCATGTTCATTACCGAGCTTATTGCGGTTTCTAGTGAGAACAGAATTCACATTGATTAAATTAAAAATGAATTAACCATCGTCAGCCAGAGGGTGGACACTCAGCGCTCGATTAATGAATAGCTATGGAATGGACAGTGAAGAAAAAAGAGCTCAGCTGATTGTAAATGGGACCGTATGAGAATATATTACTCTTCCAAAGTTTGAATCCATCTTTAAAGAGAATTGACATGATGTTAAATAGTTGGTGCTGGACTGCAGGGAGGTTTTTACCATGTGAAGTTAACTGATACTCCTTAGGGGCTGCACTGCAGACAATGAATAGTGAGTGGACAATGATCTATACAAAGTGCCAGGAGTAATTTTCTCACGAGTCAGGTACATTTTATGATTTAAAGCGGCTAATATTACTCTGAACTTCAGCTGAAATGATAAGTGTATCACAGAGTCGGAGTCCAAAAAGTGTGTCCGTATTCTCAAAGAAGCAGAGACGCACACATTGTCTTTATTATACCTTTTAGATGAAGTGTGTTCATGTCGACACATCAATTAAAACGTCTAGATATATACGAAAAATATTTCAAGTGGTTTTGTTGCAATCGAAGCAGCATACTGAGGTTTGAACGTACGTAAAGGGGCATTTTGTCTCTAAATAAATCAAATTCTCCTAGATGTGACTGCATGTGTTATTTTATTGTGCGTGATCACAATGAAAGAGGCCAGACAAAATGAAATTTGACACTCTGTTCACTAGCTTTTTTTTTTTTTTTTGTGTGTGTGTGTGTGTGTGTGTGTGTGTGTGTGTGTGTGTGTGTGTGTGTGTGTGTGTGTGTGTGTGTGTGTGTGTGTGTGTGTGTACATGGATCAAAGAGGCATCAAGGAGCAGAGACGAGCTGGGCATAACAGAATGAAACAGCAGCTTAGGGGCATAAAAATGTGGTCATTATAACAAATTTGAGTTTAAATTCAAATACGTTCCGTTTAGGGTCACAGAAACGTTAGCGTTGGACAGGGGATACCGAACTTGGATGGCGCTCATACACCCCTTGCTGTCCCGCTGGTTTGGTATAACCATAGACAGTAAAAGTCAGTTAGAAGTCACTTTTCCGGTGATGGCTGAGCGTTACTGCGCAGCCTCCAACTGAGCATGACGACGTAGATGTGACGTGAGCAACCTGTCTGAAAGTTGTAAGTCTTCTGGTAGCTGTGCAAAGAGAAATCTCAATCATTCCCAATCTTGCAGAGACGGAGATTGAGATGTTTTTTTTTCATTGCCTGTATAATTTCCCCATTCCCCGTGAATATAGGTTTACCTCGTTACCCCTACTTCATTATTTAACAACATATACTTTTCTTAAAATATCCTATTTGTTCATGGATAAATGTTACTTCATATGAATGCTCTTGCCACATTCCAAAGTATTTCCAATCCGTCAAAACGTTGCTGAAATATTTTGATCCGATGCTTTCATTGTCTCTCTATGGGCTTCTCCCTTGACTGTATGCCTCCACGTCCCCCGATTGCCTGCGAGCTTCTCCTGACTATACGGTAATTTCTCTACTGTGCGACAGAAAGTTGGATGGTTATGACACAATCGGCCTATTTTTACAAAAACGTCTGCTACGGGGCCATAACGTGAGATACAAGGTAATGGAGCCTTTTATACATTGTGGTGTTTCTTTAGAAATAAACAATGGACAAATAGAGTCTTTAAACGCTTCAGATGTAAAGCTATTCGCTGTCAAAGTGACGCCAAAATGAATGGCAGTCAATGGAATGCTAACGAGGGGTGATGGCTTGTTAGCCTCAGAATCTCCCCATAGGAGGTACGCCTTCCGGATGTTCGCTTACCCCCCTTGGGTCTAACGTACTCTATCCATGGCGTCACCCCTTTTAAATGTACGAGAGGCCTGCATTTTTTCACGCATTGATATTGTCTCTCTGAACACGGCCATACTGTGGAGGAAGTGCCGGCTTTGTCACCAAAGTTAGCAACCAGCTTGTAACTCCTTGTTCAGTAATTAGTTATATCACAATTTTTAGGGCTTTTTTCTTTGCTTTCTCATTGGCAGATCAGTTTTAAATATTGTCAGCAAAGGACAGCTTAAGCGAACCAAAAAACTTCCAACTCATCATCGAGGTAAGCCTTTACCGTACAGTATCGTTCACTTTGTATGGGAACCACTCGTATGGAAACCACTGGTTGGGGTTGCTCTCAGCACAGCACGGTGCAGGTATCTCAACCGTATAGAAATGTGGCACTAGCTTCCCATTCAGCCTGACATCTCATCAGGTCCCGGCCGAGCAGTGAGCCACTGGGGGCCGTCGGCAGAGCCTGGGACTTTTCCTGATTAGCCTACCCAGTGGCAAGCCCCTCTGAAGCACAGGAGGGATAGGGGGGAAAGCTGGCCGTGGGGGGATGGAGGCCATGCTGTGGATAATTGAGGCTGTCTGTCATAAATCCCACGACTTTCCTAGGCCACACTTAAAACTGTCCATCATCTCTTCTACTGATCATTTTTTTTATTTTTTTTTTTTTTTTTTTTTTTTTTTTGGGTTTTGCAAATTTTTTTAAAAAAACCCCCCTTTTCTTGTTAATAACACCAACAGTTACACATCTCACCTTTTGATAACACCAACAATGAGTGTAAATCTACCATACACCATAATGGCTTTGTGTTTTTAGTTTTGCGTTGCGTGTGTTCTCCTCCATATTTCTTGATGTGCCCCACCATGCCACTGTCCTTTCCCGCCCCCACATCCCTCCGTCCAGCCTAATCCATCTCTTTCTGTCCCTCTCTTTCTCTCAATCTTCCCTCCTCATCCTCTCTATTCTCCTCCGTCCCTGTTCTTGAGGATGTGTTCCGACTCCGGCTCTGTGCGTGTGTGTGCGTAAAAAGGGAAACAAAGAATAAGAAACATCATCTGATTTCATTTCAATTATATGCCTCTGATAGTCCACCATTTTCCCCGCTGTTCTATTCCTCGCCTGTGTCCAAAGTGTTATTCTTTAGCAGCATGTGTGTGCGCGTGTGCGCGTGTGTGCCCATACATATTTGAACTAACCGCTCACTCATTTCCAGCTGATAACACCAACCGTTACACATCTCACCTGCTACAACGATTAATGAGTGTAATCTACCATAACCTGATAATGGGTTTGTGTGTGTGTGTGTGTGTGTGTGTGTTTGCGTGTTCTCCTCCATATGTCTTTAGATCAGCCCCACCATGCCACTGTCCTTTCCCGCCCCCACTTCCCTCCGTCCAGCTTAATCCATCTCTTTCTGTCCCTCTCTTTCACTCAATCTTCCCTCCTCATCCTCTCTATTCTCCTCCCTCCCTGTTCTTGAGGATGTGGTCTGATCCCCCCCTGGCTCTGTGCGTGTGCGTGCGTGAAAGGGAAACAAAGAATAAGAAACATCATCACATTTCTATCGGAGTATCACCCATACCAGTGTTTTCATCCTAGCTATCTTTGGACCGTAACCACACAGCTAGCAAGCGTGCGTGCGTGCGTGCGTGCGTGCATGCGTGCGTGCGTGCGTGTGTGTTTGTTATGTATGTATCTCTAGTGTTGTGTCAACCAATAGCAGCTGAGGTGGAGGAAAATGCACGGAGGAATTATGAATAGAAATGGAAAGCAGCCATGTAAATTCTTACAGGAATACATTGCAAACTAATTCAATTAAATGTAATCCAATCATTGTTACAGAATGCCATTTTCTAACATAAAAATGTACAGAGCCAAATGCAAATATTTGACTACAGTGAAAGCACTGAATACACATTCAGTGCTTTCACTGTAGTCAAATATTTACATTGGTATGAAGTTAGCGTCCTGCTGTGTCAATGTCGTGTGCGTGTCTTTGAGTTTTTTTGCCAGTGTTTGTATCACTCACGTGTGCAGGCCATGGAGCGCGGGTCGGTCTCAGCGCGGTAGAAACCTCTCTCGCAAACGCACTCGACCGCTTGTTCCTGGGGCGACGAGCTGTGAGGAGGACATTTGGTGCAGTAGGCATCTGTGGCTGAGGCTTTGTAGGTACCATGTCTGCACGCTGGGGTGAGGAGACAGATAAACGCAGGGGTTAGAAACCTTTTCCCCTTTCCGTGCATCGTCAAAGTCCGTGAAATTTTTTACCAGAAATCCTTCTTCTCCTGAAATGTGTTATAGGACATTTCCAATTCATTACAACCTGGGTCTTATTTTTGTAGATGGATTCTGTCACTCATTACGTTACACTCGCCAAAGTAATTGCTGAGCTCTGGGAACACAGCAACGTTGCTAAAAAAAAAGTAATCATGAGACAATTATGTGCAGTCGGTTTTCAAACAAACTTCTGGTGTGGCCACACTTAATTGGAAGAAGGTGAATGGTAAAATGAATTCCCAAACTGCCAGTTTTACACATCCAACCCATTTTACAGACCGACTTCCTTGTTTCAACTTTGACCTTGCGTACCTTGTGTACCTAATCCAGTTTTAGAGGTAACAGTATATTATATACCAGTATATACCTATTATATAAGATACAGTATATTCATTTTTAGTTTCACCTCGAAATAAAGTGGTTTGAATAATCTAGCTGAATCTCTAAATTACATACTGCAACCTGCGCTAATGTTTCTTGCCCTGCTTGACTTTGCGATGTGCCAGATCTGAACTTGGCGAGTATGGTATCACAAGTGATGGAAATGATGCCGAAACTGCACAAAAAAACCCAAAGTTGTAGTGTAGTCAAGTAGAAAATGTACAAAAACACAAAACGACACGAGTATGGGTCAAACGATGTAGCATGCGGCACCCCTGGCAAAGAACATAAAAAAAAAACAACATAGTTTGATTTAATACATTGTGACATTAGGTCTCCGTGCGATCCATTTACATGAGGCTGCAGGCCTGCGCGACCACGGGGTCGTACAGTACAATAACCCAGTGCAACAGCGGATCAACTGTCATTCCTGTTATATAAGCTTTAGATCGTCTGGCAACCGGGGGAACAAAAATACACCGCCGCAGTCACAGCAGTAGTCACATTTACACAATATGACTATTGCTATGGCTGTTACAGCGGCTGCATATTAGTCATTATGTGGAGTCGTAAAACTGGGGAGGGAAAACCGTGCTTCCGCTCAACAGGAACCGTCCGCTGCTGAAATAGATTGGGGACTTGAATGATTTCCCTTTTGCATCCTAGGCAGTAAAATGAAATTCCTGACTTTCCCTTTGGTAATCTGAATATAGATTAAGCATGTATTTATTTATACATTCATAGGCCTGGTATTCCCATCCTCGCAAGCCTTTTCTGCAACGGCGGTAAACAGTATTACAGTGTACAAAACCCCATGTAAGGAAAATGAAGGATTCTCGAATGGCAATTCGATAGATGCCCTGTGTGTACGCGAGTACTGTACGTGTGTAAATAGGTTGGATCAATGATGCAACAGAATCCGCCAGGTGCTGATTGCATGTTGGTGTGCTAAGCGCTTGTGTGCAAGAAGGTGTTAAGTATGCGGCGTGTGTGTGTGTGTGTGTGTGTGTGTGTGTGATCGTGTGTGTTCGCTTGTTGATTGCTTGTGCTCGTGGTGAAGGTCACGGATTTAATCAAGCTACACGTCACTCGTCCGCGAAAGGCTGTAAATTATCACACACACACACACACACGTTTACAGGCACACGCGTATGTTCGAGGGCGTGGTTAAGCTGCTGAATAGAGCAATGGAAAAGTGTCCTAAAAGTAGTGCGTTTTCTCACTGTGGAGGTATAAGTTCTTCCACCTGGACACTGTGCTCGCTCACATGCAGACAGTATTTTTAGGCAAATCATTCATCATAGGGGAGCAAAGTCCACTAGCACAATCCCCAAAAGACCTGAGAGAACACTGGAAAGTGTGTGTGTGTGTGTGTGTGTGTGTGTGTGTGCGTGCGTGTGTGTGTTGTTGTGAAAGAAGAGAAAGAAAGAGAGAATGAAGGAAAGAAAGAAAGGAAAGGGAGTGATAATTCTCAAAGGGTTTCCGCTCTCCTTCCTCCTTCCTGTCAGCTTCTAAGGTAATGGGTGCCTATGTGCTGTGCTAGTAACTGTGTGTGTGTGTGTGTGTGTGTGTGTGTGTGTGTGTGTGTGTGTGTGTGTGTGTGTGTGTGTGCGTGCGCGCGTGCGTGCGTTCGCGTTCGCGTTCCTGTTGGCTGGGCTGTAGGAGCAGGGTGGAAAAGCAGCTTTTCTCCGGGGACGTTTCATCCGGAGAGTCCTGGCTCCGGGCGCTGGCCAGCCACAGAGGCACAAAAGAACCCCGGCGCTATAGGACAGACAGGGCGCCCCGTGCCAGCCCTGGCGTCCAAACAACTGCCTGATCAAAAACTTTCGGCAAAAATGGCGGCTTGGCCGCTGTTTTTTTTCTTCCTTCTCTCTCACAGTCCCCCCCCCCCTCCCCCTTTTCCCTCTCTCCCACTTGTCTTGCCTCTTCTTTTTTTCTCAAGCTACTCCCTGTGTGTGCCCCATGGGAAATGTGTTACTTGACTTGGTTCCCTTATGATTAATGATTTACCATAGATATGAAAAAGGGACAAGAAGGCTGAAGCAGTGAGACAGTGTGCTCACATAAACATGCACTCACACAAAAGGCAGACACACAACAAAAGTTTAGTGACAAAAGCGATGTTATAGAACCATGAGCTATAGCTACAAATGTGTCATCTTTAAAGTAACAGTTGACAATGCTGTATAGTATATTGTGTGTGTGTGTGTGTGTGTGTGTTTGTGTCTTCTAAAGACAAAGAGTGGCCTCAGATCCAGTGTCTTATTAAATATTCATCTGGTCACCAGAGAGACTTAGTGTATTTATGCCAATCGATAGCTCTTAGATATGATATAGTACTGCTACTCAAGACACACCCTCAGTCGCCACGCACTGATTGAGAAGGGAACAGCTCAACTCTTTCCTTTGGGAAAACACTCCACAGTATGAGCCGATTGAATTCTCTTCTATTCTACTCTACTCTTTTTGACTCTTTTTAGGGCTGCAAATACTGATTATTTTCTTTACTCAATTACAAAATGTCAGAAATAAGTGTAAGCCTATTACAGTTTCCCAAACCACAGGGATAGGTCTTTAAACAGCTGTACTCGTCAATATATTTATAATTACAATGAGTCAAATGACTCAGTGTTTGATATAAATGAGGCGTTAGTCATGCTCATCCCGCTCGTCATTTCCAGGCTCCACCAATCAGATTGGCCATTGAGTCCGACTGCCCGCCTTCCGATTCAACATGTCAACTCGGCACTGACACACCAAACTGACGGCCGATAATCGGGTTGGTGTGTCAGTGCCTAATGGCTCACGACGTTACAGTTCTGGTTCACTTTCCCCAGGCAGCACCAGCTGCAGCAGGAAGCTGTTGTCAGTTAAAAAGTTATTATAAAACCGACTGTATGCTACCTGCGCAGCACCAAATTTAGAATCAGAATCAGTTTCAATGGTTAATTAAGTGAACACATGGAATTTGACTTTGGCTTTTTGGTGCCGTCAAAGTACTTACACAGAAATAGACACATGGCAAAAAACAAGGACAACAAAGCTGAACAAGGTAATCATACACTTTTTGAGTACTATGTGCAGATATAAGTTCATATATAAAAACAAAGTGTATATATACACATGCATAAGCATACACATACGTACACACACATTTAAACAAACAGCTCTATGAGGATTGTGAACAGTAAGACAATAGGGCAGTGTAAATATTCAAATGGTGCTGGAATAAAGAATTATTAATAAAACAGGTTGCTTATAAACAGCTGACAGACACAGTTAGCGGCTAGCTGCTAAACACAGTGGAGCATTTAGCAGCTAAATAGACAAATATTTGCCTCAGGGGTCGGTGGAGAGCAAACCAGAGGTCAAATGAAAGTAAATATTTGACAGGTTACCAGAATCCCCAGCTGCCCATAAGTGAAAATAAAAATAAAAATCGGTCAATACTGCGTTTTCTTCGAGCAACAGTGCAAAGCCCCAATCTAAACTAATCTTGTTTTTTATGAGCAGCAAATTTTCACATTTCAGAAGCTGGAACGGTGGAACCTGTGAATGTTTGGTCTTTTTACTTGATAAATTTAAATAATTTATAATAATAAAAATATTTTTACACAAATTCATACTATGTGCTGTCACTCACTTGTCACTTTCCCCTCATTTCTCACAGTCCAAATGTTAGCCTATAGCATGAAATTAATGGGATCTACATATTAGAATAAGCCCTCACAGAGAAGAAAGCCAAAATGAACCGCACTGACACACACACACACACACACACACACACACACACACACACACACACACACACACACACACACACACACACACACACACACACACACACACACACACACACACACACACACACACACACACACTCGATTTAAATGATACTGTTACAGCAAGGGGTCATGTATAAGTAACGGTTTATGGAGCTGAGTGTTTAAACACTAGCATTAAAGATAGAAAGCACCATACTGACCAAAATGTTATGCTCTAGTTGCTGTAAGTAAGTAAGTCAAGTTTAATTGTATAGCACCTTTCACAGATAAAAATCACAAAGTGCTTCACAATAAAATGCAATACAACACAAGAAGTCACAATACAAGCAAATTGAAATACAAATAGAAAACATAACAAACAACCATAAAAACACCCTTGACTAAGTAAAAGCCTGCTTGAACAGCAGAGTCTTCAGCTGCTTTTTAAAAGATTAGACAGAATCCACACAATGTAGCTGTACTGCTGTGACGTTGCTGTGATCAATGACACTTGTAATTTCTGGCATCAGAGTGAATGGTTACATCATGCAAAAAAAAAAAAAAGAAAAAAAGTTGCTTGTGTGAATGACAGAAGCATGCTGACTGTACCGTAAACACAAACCCCATATCGGATGTGGTAAAAGCCATTGCGTTGTGATCCCATTCAACCAGGCCACAGTGTGCGTATATCAGCTGCACCTTTCTGAAACAAACACTTCCTCTGCCTGGCTGGAAGCCTTCTTCTTTCCTCCACTTCCCCCTTAAATGTGCTGGGGTTAAGTCAAACATTTGCTCCCCGCCGGCTTTACCATAAAGGGCAGACAGAGGAGAAACCTGGGGGGTTTGGGGGTGGTCGAGAGAGTGGGTGCATGTGTGTGTTCTTCCGAGAGGGATTCATGGTCGGCGGCTCATCTCCCGTGGGCCAGTGTAAAGCTTGCTGGCCCACAGGAGATGAGCTCCATAATGGTCACCATGGCAACAGGCTTTCAAGATGGAACCCTTCTATACCCCTCGAGTGCCACAGCTCCTGGAGCACAGAGCAGCCTGTGTGTGTGTGTGTGTGTGTGTGTGTGTGTGTGTGTGTGTGTGTGTGTGTGTGTGTGCGCGCGCGCGTGTGCGTGTGCGTGCGTGCGTGCGTGCGTGTGTGTGCGCGCGCGCGTGTGTGTGTGTGTGTTTAGGCTACCCAGGCGTCAGTTGAGGCCGGCTACTTAAAAATTGATACATCAAGCGTCAGCGAGGAAATCTGACGAGATTGAATCTGACGTCCTTTACGGCCACCGGGGTCGCATCTGTACATGTTTGTGTGTGTTTTGTGCTCTTGTGTACATTCCCGTGTAATTGAAATCGACATGTTTCCATGCTGAACAAACTTTAACAAAAGTAGGAAAACAACGACTTTGTATTGTTGCGTAACACATGCATTCAGTATGTATGTGAAAAAAAAGCATACATTTCGGAGGCAAAGAATCCTCATACACTTAATGGGACTTCCTTTTAAAAGCTGCCGAATAAGACGACACGCGATGATTTCAGTAACTGAGAGTGTGTTTGTGCAGTCAGCGCTTTCCCTCGCCGATAAGTGGAAGTAATATGTGTGTGCCTGTTTGTGAAATAGAGAGCAGAGCAAACTACAGTGCAGTTGTAGTGCGTGGTAATGATGTGTGTGTGCAATAGCGATGTCAGCATCAGAGTCCATTCCCTTGCTGTGAACCTCTAAGCCCTAATCGGGAGTTCATGACATCATTTAACACCATAATATTCACCATAACTACTAATCCATTGACACACACACGCACACGTGCGCGCGATTCCTGAGCAAGCCGGTTTGCCTGTTTTGACATTACATCAGCTCGCTTGGTGTTTCTTTCTTTCCAATCTGAAGAATCATCATCATATGTACTTATTAATCTTTAATTACCTCATATCGTTTGCTCTGCATAAACAATAACACTCAGCTGCATTACAACATTTCAATGCCCTTTACGGTGTTTTTTTTTTGTGGTGGGGCAGTTTTCAATAAGTGGCTGCATCATTACTTCCACCAGCACCCTAGAAATGTTGTAAAACAGTGAGTTCATTGTATTTACTTAAAAAAAACATATACATTGTAAGATGGATTAATTTCAGTAACACAAAGAGACGTCATTATAATATTAGCATTCTGAAAAAGAGTTCTAAAAGACAAGTAAGAACATTTTACAAAAGCTTGATAAAAATGTTATTTTGAACAACTACAGTATAAAATACTTTACCTACTATATGGGCATGATAGATGTTAACGCTAACGTTAGCTGACGGACATAATCGTGGGTTAGCCCAGTGCTGTTTAACTAAAATAAACTTCATGAACGTGTTGAACGATGTTGTAATAACGTTAACGTTCCCCACCGTGCATTAGCATGAGCTAACGCTAACGTTACTTGTCAATGTAGCACGTTAAAGCTGAATCAATCGATATTGAAATGTATCAATAAATAAGATCTCTGCTGTATTGTAAGTGGCATGTAATCAATGACAAAATGATGCTGTACGGCAGAAAGCAAGCAGTATTACGGTTAATGAGTTGTTGTTTTTTTCTGTGACATTGTACGATTTACGATTACTCTCGAACGTATCATCTGGGTGCTCGTGTTATGACGGAAGTTAGAGTAACTAGAGGGGTCAAAGGTTATATGGCGCCACTGACAGGCGACTAAAGGAAACGTCCCGGGTCATTAACCCTTGTGTTGTCTTCCCGTCGACCATTCAACTTTTAGTTTTTCTGGGTCAAAATTTTTAATTAAAACTTCTTTTTTTTGCTTTTCTGTATCAAACACTTATTTTTTTTTTTTTTATTTTCCCACGTTTTTTGTCACTTTTTCTAACAGTTTTTTAAAATGATTTCGTTGATTTTTTCTCACATTTTTGTCACTTTTTTTTTTACTTTCTTGGTCTTTTTTTTTTTATGCTATAAAATTGAATAAAACACCCAAATTCAATAAAAGTAGGCTACTGAACTGATTTATTTCACTTGTGAAGAACGGATCCATCCACGTTATTATAGGACAACAGGAGGGTTAAAATAAAATAACAGATTTCTCTGGGTGTGAACATTGTTGGAAACATTTAGGATAGTGTAAGTACACAACTCAACAAAATATATAACATAGGTATAGTCATTTTTAGATTTTAATGCAGGAATGTTACATATTGTACCTTTAATATTTCCTCTTCTAAATTGTGTCACTGACAGGAAGGGAAAGGCTCTAAAAGGCATGTATATCAGGTAAGAAAGCTATGGGTCATACTGGTGCCTGAAGAACAGAGAGGCATTCACTGGCATTTAACTGCACGAATACAGTAAATGACATCATTAAAATGTGTAATTTAAGTATTTTGTTTGTCATGAAGAAAAATCCATTCGGCAATAGAACGGGCATTAAAATAGCCTTCCATACTAATTATTAGTGAATACATTTATTTACAAATGTATTGGTATGTGTGGATTTAGATGCTTTTTGAATTGGCTAAAAGAAAATTGTCCCACAAATTATACATCTACTCAAAAGAATTTCAATAACTGTGCTTTAATAGTAGCTTTAAATAAGTATATTATTTTGTGTGTGTGTGTGTGTGTGTGTGTGTGTGCTGTGTCTGGAAATGGTCTGGTAGAGTACGAGTAGGACTATAGAGACCGTTTTATCCCAATTCTACTACAAGTCATCACAACGAGCGCCATCAAATGAGACAATGCCCTGGAAACTATGATGTATTCCTCAAGCAAATCCAGTACGGTACAGCAGCAATTACTTTTGCCTGCGAGACTTTTTGTTATGGAAAGACGAGGCAGGATCACATGGTTGCAGAGCGGACATGAGATATGAGCCGTGTCCAGACAGAAGACATAGACCTCCATGATTGACACCTCAGGACAGACCCTTACTGTGTTTATAGCCTCTTACAGCCTCTCTTTGACCCCCTCACACACACACACACACACACACAAAATGGTTTGTGATGTCCAGTACATGAAGCACATGAGTACACTCAGGCTTCTTTCTGATCTACTCTCTGTCCTCTGGATACCAGCCAATTACTGAGAGCGGCCAAGAGGAACTACGGGATGAAGCTCTCCCTCTTCCTTCTTCTAGTCCGTCACCGTTTTTATCAATTTCTCTCTCTGTTTTTCTCTCCCTCCATCTTTCTCCTTGTTTGCCCTCCTGTCTGTCTATTTCTATTTTTCTGTCTCTGTCTTCTCACTCCCTTTCTGTCCATCTCTACTTTATTCTGTGTGTGTGTGTGTGTGTGTGTGTGTGTGTGTGTGTGATTCTGCCTTTGTATGTGTGTCTTATTTCCCAGTGGGCTGTCTGTCATACCTTGACCCTGACCTTCTCCAGAGCTCCTGCGCAAATATTTACTCTCTCGCTGACAGACAGACACACACACACACACACACACACACACACACACACACACACACACACACACACACACACACACACACACACACACACACACACACACACACACACACACACACAAACCCCCTCGAAAAGTAAAGTCGGAGGGAAAGAGAATGAGCTCTATTTCAGTGCAATTAAAGCAAACACACACACACACACACACTCTCTCTCTTTTCTAGTGGTAACCCAAGCTGATGGCTCACTAATTTTGAGCCAGGCTGATTATCCTGCAGTGTAAAAACAGATTAATAGATACCAGGTGCATGTGTGTTTCTGTGTGAATGGGGTCATGGGCGAGGGACAGAGAGACAGGAGGAGGAGAAGAAGAAGAAGGAGAAGAAGAGAGGGAGAGCATGACAGGTCTATAGAAGGAGCCTGTTGGGAGTTTGATTCACAGTCTGAATAACGTATTCTTCTGTCTGTCAGTTTTGCTATCAAGATAAAAAATCACATTTCCCTTTTAAACATAGCCAGGCAGACCAGTAAGCACAGAAAAAAACACACACACACACACACACACACACAAAGCTAAGTCTCCATACCCAGATTTAAACCTTTACTATAACCACACACATCCTCTCTCCCCAGGCACACACGTAGCTTAAACATCTTCCATTAAAATCCAACCTACAGAGCTTTAACACGCTACAAACACACACAGACACACATCTTATCTCCCCAGATACACTCAGACACACACACAGATACACACACACACACCCACACACACACACCCACACACACACACACACACACCACGGCAGTAAACGTGCCCGCATAGGCCGGCCCCGTGACCGGCTGAGTGTGTGTAGGAGGAGCTGTGCAACTCCTTTCCTCACCCACGTTATTTTCAGTTCATCACTCTCAATAATTCATTCTCTCAGGCAGAGGAGGGAAAGGAGAACCCTGTGCCTTTCTTGTTGTTTCCGTCACACACACACACACGCACGCACGCACGCACGCACACACGCACGCACACACACACACACACACACACACACACATGTACCTGTCAATTGGGAGGCCAGGCCATATTCTGTCTATCTTGAATGTGTGGGAGGGCACTCACAGCAAGTTGACGATAGCAGGAAAATCTGCACTCGTATGTTTTATTACCATTCCCCCGAGAAGATCACAGAGACTTCATAGTCGGTGGTTTATAAAAAGACAAGGTACAAACACAAAATGACACAAAAGCACAGGAAATGCCCAGAAAGAGAACACTTTAGATTGCTGCCTCGTGGTTTGTGTGTGTGTATATATTTCTGCGCATACATCTCTGATAAATGAATGTATACACAGTACAGTATGTATGCGTGTCCCCAAGTGCCATCTTCTACCTTGTTACTAATGAAGTAGTCCATGAATAAAAAAGAAAGAATGTCAAGGGTGTCACATACAAAAGAGTCCCCTCTCGGGGAAAGTGCTGCCGCTTGTCCCTTTTGTGCGCTCCATAATAAAACCTGCACAGTTCAGGACTGCAGGAGCTTCTTATCTGACAAATAAATATCGACCAAACAATTAGGTCAATAGGCACAT